>NC_079445.1:45255645-45273145 GCF_903798145.1 Danio aesculapii | reverse complement strand
TGTGTGTGTGTGTGTACTGTGTTATGTTTGTTTTTATATCTTTGTTTACGTGTGTGTGTTTGTGAACACACACACACACACACGCACGCGCACACACACACACACACACACACACAAACACACACACACACACACACACACACAGTGTTTTACCTCATGAGTATCATGATCTGATGATCTGACGCTTGTGTGCGTGATAGTTTGGTAAGATGGGAATATCTGACAGCATGTCTGTGATTCTGCATGACTTTGTCTGGCGCTTGTTTGACTTTCACAGGCCTGTAGGGGTTTTACCTATTTTATGATCCACAAGGTGATTGGATGTCCCAAAATCTGCTCTGTATTTTCTTTCCTTTTTGGGGGTTTCCATTAATTTTCTATTGCAGTCATTTTTGAACAAATGTTATAAAAATGTAGTTGTGTGTGTGTGTGTGCGTGTGTGTGTGTGTGTGTGTGTGTGCGTGTGTGTGTTCAATGTAGCTTCAAAAGTCAGCATGTTTTGTGCATGTAAGTTTGACACCCAGTGGTTGAACTAGGTATTGCACTCCTGGATCAAAACAAACGCAAGCGCAGGTTGCCAGATTGAGGACAGGAGCGAGTGATTTAAACCGTGTTCTGAATAAAAACAACGATAAAGAGGGTTAATATGTATTAAATAGATTATAAACCTTAGCATTTGGTGAGTGAGTGCATATTCTGTGCTTCTGAATGGCTGTATTTACATTTCTGTGGTATTTCGTCTGGTGCAAACAGCCAAATTGCTCATCACTACGTATCTTGACATGTAGTGTGTTGTTAGGACACGTGGTTACAATGTAACCTGCTCACCTAATGTTTACGCTTGTAATATTTATATAATTTGCTAATTAATAACCTATGTGGAACTGAATCTGCATCTCATTTCTAAGTGTATCTGTCTGCGTACTGCAAGACGGGGGCGTAACATGAAGGGGCGTAACTTGTAGTAAGTTCGAGGCGTAACTTGAAGTTATTAAGATCCCATTGAAACCAGGCGAGATCTCACAATAGCTGCGTCCCAAATGACACACTATACACTTATGCACTCAACAGCACAGTATATGTATTTCAAGAGTTCACACTTAGCTGATGATTGTTAATAAGCTAGTTTGGCATGTGTGTGATCCCTGAGCTCGGGGTTCCCTCCTGTTTGCAGGGCGAGAGGGGAGTTTGAGCTTAGGTAGATCTCGAGAACCCCCCCTCCTCCTGCTGCTTAAGGATTGGTATGAGGGTGTGTTGCTGGAGGAATTTGACTATGGTGCTGATTTGGTTTAGTCAATTTACATATGTCTCATGTTTTGAATTGTGTGACGTATGATCAACGTATGATCTCATACAGCCGTACCCCCACACTTTTAAAATGTCCGCTACGCCCCTGCTCAAAGCATTTACCGGGGCAATGGAGAATTTATTGGTGCACGTGCCCAAGTAAATTGGGTCTAGCGACACCCCTGGCGTAGAATAGTGCATAAGTATGCAATTTGGGACACACCTAATGAGATGTTGTTGGCAAGATGGCGGACTTCTTCATCTGTTTTTGTTATGACAGCTGGTTTACTCAGCGTCGCCCCCTGTAGTTGCAAATAACAGTACAATTCCGAGCTTGTCAAGTATGAAAGCCTCTGCAACTCGCGGCTGTACGTTATTAACTGAGATGGTTGAGTTTAGTTGTGGAGTAGGTGTAGACGTTAATAACTGTGATGGTTAGGTTTGGGTTTGGAGTAGGTGTAGATGTTAATAACTGATGTACAGCACCATCTTTCCAGCAACATAGTTGTGACATGTCTCCATAACTTCAAGTTATGCCTCTAATGTACTTCATGTTACGTCCCTAAGGCCCCTTTATGTTACGCCCCTGTCTTGCAGTCCGCAGACACCACTCCTCATTTCGGAGGCTGCTACTGTCCACCGGAGGCAGTGTTGCCAGATTGGAAATGTCAAAGTATCGTACCTCAAAATGATCATATTTGGATAAAAATTATCGTACACGAGTCAAATGGAGAGTATACAGTTATTATCTAGACCAGTGGTTCTCAAACCTTTTCATTAAGTACCACCTTAGAAAAAAAATATCCCTCCAAGTACCACCATAATTACCAGTATTGAAATACAGTAGCGTTGTAGGCCCAGCAAAGCAGCTTCAGCTCTGCACAGTTTAAAAACATGGCAGATTAGCTACTATTATGAAGAATATTTATTATTATCAGCCACTTTGAACATTATAAATAGTTTGAACATTAACACTGTTCTGTGCTTATATGTAACAACAAAACAAACTAAATAAAATGCCAACGTTTCAATTAAAATGTGCTTTTAAAAGCTCATTAAAAATGGCAGGCTGCTATTCTTAATAAGAAAAAACCTCCTGTACTTAAATGTAAAGTGTTATAGTATACCCTATACCCTATAGTGTCCTATTCATCAATATCTGGAAATGTTTCTTGGACCTCATCAATATAGGCTATATGTCATCATATTCATATATGAACCATTTTTGATAAATTTTTAAATATTTGTTGCATGTAGGGCAACGCAGTGGCGCAATAGGTAGTGCTGTCACCTCACAGCAAGAAGGTCGCTGGTTCGAGCCTCGGCTGGGTCAGTTGGCGTTTCTGTGTGGAGTTTGCATGTTCTCCCTAAATTCACGTGGGTTTCCTCTGGGTGCTCCGGTTTCCCCCACAGTCCAAACACATGTGGTACAGGTGAATTGGGTAAGCTAAATTGTCCGTAGTGTATGTGTGTGTGAATAAGTGTGTATGTGTTTTCCAGTGATGGGTTGCAGCTGGAAGGGCATCCGCTGCGTAAAACAAATGCTGGATAAGTTGGTGGTTCATTCCACTGTGGCGACCCCAGATTAATAAAGGGACTAAGCCAAAAAGAAAATGAATGAATGAATGAATGAATGAATGTTACATGTACATGTGACATATTGGATTCCTTTGCGTACCACTAGAGGTACACGTACCACAGTTTGAGAACCACTGATCTAGACAAATAGCGATTTGACACAACGTGGAAATTACCATAATACATATAAAATAAAAATAGGCGTATCTTAGTGGAAAGGTTTAAACTCCACCTCCGAGTCGCTGTCCTGCGTGTGTTGCCAGATGCTAAGGGATTAATTTTGTGGTACAAATCGGATGCCGTCATGGTGCTGGTTGGCTTGAGAGGAGTGCACCCTGCCCGAATGTTTAACACACGCTGAGGTGTGCATGAGCCCATTCAGAGTATTTGTAATGAGCCGATTTTGTGGCTTTGTTTTGATGAGATTAACTTTGGAAAAACTGGTTCACATGATGCATCTGAATGGGGAAAAACGAGAACATCAACGGCAAACTCCCCTGTCCTTCTCATCTTCCTTTTCAGCACTACTTTTTCAAAACTTTATTACGTAAACAATCAACCTCAACCTGAAAACGACTGACTTAAGCATGGCCACGCACGGCAGGAATGTTACCTCACTAGAGAGCCGTTCTCCACATTGATTGGCTGAGAAAATGTAAGGTAAGATAAGAGAAAAACGTGTCTAACTCCACATTCTCCTCACAGACAGTAGACAAGAGATGGCGCTAGATCAATAAGTATCGAACCCCTAAGATTACGATGAAATTCATTTTAAATGCCATCAAATTCTGGAATTATCGTACATTATAGGATTTTTTTCATTATTGATCGTACATCATAGTGTACCTGAACACTGACCGGAGGTCACATTTCAGTCACAGATGCATGCTTTCAGAGCCGTTCTGAATGAATGAATGAATGAAATACGCTGCTTTCCACCAAGGCAACCCAGAGTGCTGAAATATAATTGGCTGAACTGACATTGAGCAGGTTAAAAATGACCAAAGCAAAGACAGCGTTCTGGCACAGAAAACCCATTCTCAAAGCAGAATATCTGACTTCAGCATTGTTTTTCAGATAAACAAGAATGTTCACTGAGCATTTCTGAAATATCTGCACACATATTAAGGTGTAGTTATGCTTTAGAAGAATCAAACACTTACATACAGCACCCTTAAGCTTAGTTTAGTTTTTTCAATACAAAGTGATTGATGCTTTTATGTTAGTATTTCAATACAATTATTCTTAAATCCAGATTTCAGAAGCAATATTTAAAATCTACAAAACCTTGCTTTTTAATAATAATTATTCAAAATTAATTGTGACAATGTGACTCAGTGGTTAGCACTGTGGCCTCACAGCAAGAAGATCACTGGTTCGAGTCCTGGCTGGGTCAGTTGGCGTTTCCGTGTGGAGTTTGCATGTTCTCCTCGTGTTGGCGTGGGTTTCCTCCGTGTGCTCTGGTTTCCCCCACAGTCCAAACACATGTGCTATAGGGGAATTGATTAATTAAATTGACCGTAGTGTATGATTGTGTGTGTGTGTGTGTGTGTGTGTGTGAATGAGTGTGTATGGGTGTTTCCCAGTACGGGGTTGTGGCTGGAAGGGCATCTGCTGTGTAAAACATATGCTGGAATAGTTGGCGGTTCATTCCGCTGTGGTGACCCCTGATGAATAAAGGGACTAAGCTGAAGGGAAATGAATGAATGAATTTTTGGTTGAAAACAAGAACAAGTAATACATTTTTTTATATTAAAATATGTTTTTAATAAGATTTCCAATCAATGTAACATAATGCATTGAACATAATAGAGTATGATGGCACCAGCAGTGTAGTGGTTAGTGCATTGACACATGCACTCCGGTGCTCACGGCGACCCGAGTTCGATTCCCGTCTCGAGGTCCTATTCTGATCCTTCCCCTCTCTCTGCTCCTCACACTTTCCTGTCAATATTCTCTACTATCCTGTCCATTAAAGGTGAAAAAATACATAAAAGAGTATAAAAACATAACAAAACAAGTTAGAATAACATGACAAAAATAACAAGAAATAACAACATAAAAACATAACATGAAAATAAAACAAAAAAACATTACAAAAATAACAACATAAAATAACATAACAATGATAACAGCATGAAAAAACAACAACATGGGGTGGCATGGTGGCTCAGTGGTTAGCACTGTGGCCACACAGCAAGAAGGTCGCTGGGTAAGTTAGCATTTCTGTGTGGAGTTTGCATGTTCTCCCCGTGTTGGTGTGGGTTTCCTCCAGGTGCTCCGGTTTCCTCCACAGTCCAAACACATGTGCTATAGGGGAATTGATGAACTAAACTGGCCATAGTGTATGAGTGTGTGTGAGAGAGAATGAGTGTGTATGGGTGTTTCCCAGTACTGGGTTGCATCTAAAAGAGCATCCGCTGCTTAAAACATATGTTGGAATAGTTGGCGGTTCATTCCACTGTGGAGACCACTAATGTATAAAGGGACTAAGCCAAAGGAAAATGAATGCATAACACAACATTAGCAGAACAGTATGACAATAACATTATATAATAATAACACCATAACAAAATAAAGCATAACATGAAAATAAAACATCAAATATAACAACATAATTATATAACATAACACAATATATCAGCATAATATAACAATAACATTATATAACATAACCTAACGTATAGATAAAACCCCAAATCGCACAAACCACAAGCGCATTAAAGCTACTGTATTTACACACTATCTGTTTACACTTCATCATACGCAATATTTAAATTCTTTTAATTTATTTATTTGACTAAAGCATTCTTGTTATTTTACTCCACTAAAGCTCATTGATGCTCAGATTAAACCATTAGTGATTTTAGTGTGCGCTGTTCCTTTAAATGTGAGTGAGGTCAATGGAGAGAGAGTCGCTGCAGATTCTGTGTGTGTGTGTTCAGTCATAAGACCAGAGAAGCACACACACGCACTGATCTTCATCGCTGTGACTCAAGCGTGTGGAGATGACTGCAGGAGACAGTAAGATGAGCTTATTTCTGTAGTGTTTGGATTCTGTTCTGCATCTTCGGAGCGTGTTTGAGATTTCTCATGATTCTCAGATGAATGCAGTGTGAATGTCTTGAGTGGTGTGTGAAGTATTCATGATCTTCAGCCCAGTCTGTGTTCAGATGAGAGTTGTTTTCACCTCTGGAGGTTTCCTGATGGCTTTAGTGTCTCCATGTTCCTGTTCTCACCTTTATTTGTGTTCATTTTTGGTTTGCGTCTCAGATGTGATCTGAAAAATACAGTTTTTAATATTATATATATCATCTGATCAATGCTGTTTTGTATTATTATTGTTATCGGTGCAGGCATCACGGTGGCGCAGTAGGTAGCACAATCGCCTCACAGCAAGAAGGGCGCTGGTTCGAGTCCCGGCTGGTGTTTCTGTGTGGAGTTTGCATGTTCTCCCCGTGTTGGCGTGGGTTTCCTCCACAAGTCCAAACACATGTGGTACAGGTGAATTGGATAAGCTAAATTGGCCGTAGTGTATGGGTGTTTCCCCAGTGATGGGTTGCAGCTGGAAGGGCATCCGCTGGGAAAAACATGTGCTGGATAAGTTGGTGGTTCATTCTGCTGTGGCGACCCCAGATTAATAAAGGGACTAAGCCAACAAGAAAATGAATGAGTGAATGTTATCGGTGCAATAAATAAAAAAATTTTACATTATCAATTTGGCCAATACATGTTATTTTTAATATTATTGTTATCAGTCAGATAGGTGCTATTATCGGTGTCAGCCCATAGATGCTATTTTTTTATTTTGTGGATATCAGCTAAAAAATACATTTTTAAATATTATCAATATTAGCTAAAATGAGAAAATTCTATTAATTTTAATAAATTAATGCAGTTTTTATATTGTCTATATCAGTGAATCAATGTTATTTATATTAATATGGTTATTGGCCCCAATATGCTATCTTTAACATTACCGATATCGGCCGATAATATTCTCAATATTCACCGATAAATATTATTTTTAATTTTATTCTTGTCAGTCTGACTATTTATAATATTACCAATACGCTTATTTCACACGGCCGTCATTTTAAAGAACCAAAGCGAGGCTGCGATGGGAAGAAACCCGGAAGTAGAGGACCAGCACTGTAAACATTGCAGTGACATGCTGTGGACTACAAACCTTCAGCTGGTGCTGAGAATTCAAAATGCAGAAATGGTGTAAACATCACTTTAATAATATTCAGTAAGTCTAATTTAAACAATTAAAAGCAATTTAGCATCAAACAACATCACAATCTCTGTAAGAGTAATATGCTCAAGTGTCCTCCTAGGCTTCAGCTCATGGCACCAGTTAAACACCGTGCGGATGCTTTCCTGCTTCAGCCTATGTAACCCGGTGAGTGGTAAAACTCTGCAGTCCTCTGTAGCACACCCTCGTGTTGTCTGTAATAGTGTTGTCCTGGTACTGAAGTTTTAAAAACGTCCATTTCCTGCTAACATTGAAGCGCCGCTGAGCGCGGATGACTCGACTGAACTTCACGGCTGCTTCGTGCTCCAGTCTCCGTGTATCTGTTTTTGCACTCAGTTTACCGCTCTTCACCCAGTGCAAACACGGAGACTGGAGCACGAAGCAGCCGTGAAGTTCAGTCGAGTCATCAAGCAGATCGCTCGGCTGTGTTTGTGCTCAGTAAACAGCAGAGGGTGAACTGATGACCTTCTCGGCCAATCACAGTCATTTCTGTTGAGCACGTGAACACGATGGCAAATCATCGCTGTTTTAATAAAGCCATCAACAGTGCCTTAAATGTTAGCAGAAAATTGACGTTTTTTCTCTTAATTCAGTAACGTGACGAGTCTAATATAGTGAAAGAATCAGTTCATTAACTCGAGTTTGATAAATGACATCTAAAACGTGTGTTTGGGAAAGAAAACGTTAGCTAACTAGTGCCGTTTCCCTTAACTTAGCTGAAAATGAGCTCTGATATCCCTTTTTATTCTCACCATTCATCCAGAACAGACCTTCGGGTCACTCGGAAGGCAGTGAAATAATAAATTTGTCTCACTTTCTCTTCGCTGATAAGATATACAGTCAGCTACACAACGTTCCCATGTAACTCCCAACGATACTTCCGGGTTTCTTCTCACCGTAGCCTCGATTTCGCTTTTAAAAATGGCAGCCATGTGAAATCAGTCTATGGGGCGTCACGATGGCGCAGTGGGTAGCACAATTGCCTCACAGCAAGAGGGTCACTGGTTCGAGTCCCGGCTGGGTCAGTTGGTGTTTCTGTGTGGAGTTTGCAGGTTCTCTCCGTGTTGGTGTGGGTTTCCTCCGGGTGCTCCGGTTTCCCCCAAAAGTCCACATATAGTGTATGTGTGTGAATGAGTATGGGTGTTTTTCAGTGCTGGGTTGCAGCTGGAAGAGCATCCGCTGTGTAAAACATATGTTGGATAAGTTGGCGGTTCATTCCGCTGTGGTGACCCCTGATTAATAAAGGGACTAAGCCGAAAATGAATGAATGAGTTGTGTGTAGTGTTTTGAGAAAAGTAGTGTAGTTTCGCATTTTGAGTGAGATGTTTCAGAAATCGTGTAACAAGAAAAGATTTTGTGCGTGAGCAGATGGAAAAAACTGTATTACCGATATCATCCGATAGTACTATCAATATTTGCAGATAAATGTTGTTTATAATTGTATAATATTATAATATAATTGTTTATATTGTTGTCAGTCCGATAAATGCAATTTTTAATATTATCAATATCAGCTTACAAATGTTATTTTTATTAATATCGTTATGGGCCCGATGAATGCTATTTATAATATTACCGATATCAACCGATAATATCATCAATATTCACCGATAAATGTTAGTTTTAATATTGTTGTCAGTCCGATAAATGCCATTCTTCTTGATGTTTGCTGTAATTTTTGTGTGTTGTGATGGTTGTATACGTATACTATACACACACATACGTACACACACACACACACACACACACACACACACACACACACACAGGGTTTGATTTTGTCTCTGTGGTTTGGGTTTTCAGAGCGGCTCAATGTTGCTTTTGTCCTGCGTTTCTCAGCTGCCAATTAACATGCCTGTGTGGACCAGCAGAAAAACTGAACACACACACACACACTCACACACACACACACATATGCACATACAGTACACACACAAACACAAAGACAGCTACACAAATGCACACACACACACACGGACAGATGCCCATATGCACACACACACACACACACACACACACACACACACACACACACACACACACACACACACACACACACACAAAGATACACATACAGTATGTGCACACACAGACACACACTCACTGGACACATACAGAATATACTCCAGCACACACACCAACAGATGCATGTATGCACACACACACACACACACACACACACACACACACAAACACACACACACACACACACACGTTTGTATGAAAATTCAAATGAAAACAAAATTGAACATGTTAATAACACAATTTACATTTAAAACATCAATAAATAATACATCAAATTAAATAAAGAAGTGCTGAACCCAAACTAAAGATTAAATATGAATGCTAAATAGTCAATAAATAAAAACTACACTCAAAACTAAGATTAAAATGTGTACACTAAATAAGATACAAATAAATAACTGCGTAGTTTTAGTTCAACCTTATTATTAAAATGCGTTTATTTAAACGAGCACACATTTGTTCATTGTCATAACACTAAATAAAAACAAGCAATTTATTTTTATAGTGTATTTCCTGTAAACGGTCTTGAGTTTGGTTGTTATTTGGATGCTTTTTAACAGATATGAGATCATATTTATGTATATTATATGATGTTTATTATAAACGATTAAAGCAACTTTCAAGAGTCTTTAATTAAGCCTTTAATTATGTGATACTGAAAGTGTCATATTTGTAAATAATAATAATCATGTTCTGTAAAGCTGATTAGTTTTACTCTTCTGCCCCCTGCTGGAGAAATATAGCAGAGCTTCTGAATTATCTGATCTTTTGTACTGAAAATAATAACAAAAAATAAATAATCATATTTCTACACTCAGTTATATAGGATTGACATGTAGATTTAATTATACACAAAAACAAAACAAAACTAGTCACTTTAGTCACATCAGAATTATTAACTATACACTGAATAATATTATTCAAAGATGATTCCTTGGATTTACTCAGTTTTTTTATGTTAAGTGGTTGTAAACTATTTATTTGGGTTGAATTTAAACAAACAAATTAAGTTGAACATTATTAAATTTAATTTGTTTGTTGAAATTCAACACAAATAAATAGTTTGCATCAGTTTTGCAACACTTTTTTCAGTGTAGGTCTAAAACTAACACCAGACACAATTTAATTACACTGAAAAAATTATGTTTGCAAAACTGTTGCAAACAGTTTATTTGTGTTGAATTTCAACAAACAAATTAAATTTAATAATGCTCAACTTAATTTGTTCGTTTAAATTCATCCCAAATAAATTGTTTACAACCACTTAACATAAAAAATTGAGTAAATCCAAGGAATCATCTTTGAATAATTTATTTCAGTGAACTGATGTGATAGAAACACTAATTAAATACTGCAAAATGCAACACCTTTTATATTAAACAGAGTAGAGTAGATTTATTTTTAAAAATCACTTTATGAGGTCAAGTCATATTTTATAAAATTGGCTCAACATTATTCATAATTAAAATAATTCATTTAATTAATTTAGTTTACAGGAAAATAATTAAATAATATATATTTATATATATTTTTTTTAGGGGTTTTCACCTTTATTATGATAGGACAGTGGAGATTTTACAGACAGGAAAGTATTGGAGAGCAGAGATAGGGGAAGGGTCGACAAAGGACCTCGAGCCGGGAATCGAACTCGGGTCGCCGTGAACACCTAGGTGCCATGTGTCGACGCACTAACCACTAGGCTATTGGCGCTGACATAATTAAATAATAATAATAATAATAATAATAATAATAATAATTCGATTATGAAGCAATTTGTATAAATCAGGGTGGCGCAGTAGGTAGCGCTGTTGTCTTACAGCAAGAAAGTCGCTGGTTCAAGCCTTGGCTGGGTCAGTTGGCGTTTCTGTGTGGAGTTTGCATGTTCTCCCCGCGTTTGCGTGGTTTGCTCCAGTTTCCCCCCACAGTCCAAACACATGCAGTACAGGGAATTGGGTAAGTAGTTTATAAGTGTGAATGAGTGTATAGGGATGTTTCCCAGAGATGGGTTGCAGCTGGAAGGGCATCCGCTGTGTAAAACATGTGCTGGATAAGTTGGCGGTTCATTCCGCTGTGGCGACCCCATATTAATAAAGGGACTAAGCCGAAAAGAAAATGAATGAATGAATGAACATGTTGGCAGCCAATGCCAACTAAAACCAATGGCTTAGTAAAAGCCATGAAACAATCAACACATTATATAAAATTAAGTTTGCAGGGAAAAAAAGGCAGCAAAAAATATCTGGTCATGCTCCTTAATCACAGTCAACTCTGCTGGCTTTAAAGTTAGAATTTGCTCGATATTCTGATACTAAGAAACAAGAAAGAAAGAAACAAAAAAGCTTATCTAATAACTGTGTAGACCATTTTGAGGGATGTAAACAATAACACTGGTCCTAATGTATTTCCTGTTTTAGATCTTTCATTTCCAAAGCTTCTGAGAATCCAGAATGTTCCTCATGTTGATACTTTTTATAATGACAGCCGTGTTAACTTTAGTTGTGACTGCATCACCTCTTGGTACAGCTCTGAAAAAGTTTTAAGACAAGCAGGAACTGGTCATGGACAATGATATCAGAATCAGAATCAGAAAGAGCTTTATTGCCAGGTATGTTCACACATACGAGGAATTTGTTTTGGTGACAGAGCTTCTACAGTGCAACAGGATTACAGAGACAGGACAAAAAACAGAGAATAAATATATTTTAAAAGATACAAGTAAGTAGTGAATGCAAATATACAGATTGACAAGTGTATGTACATGTTTATTACTATATACAACGTTATATGTGCAGCTGTTATGTGCAAATTGGCATGTAAAGTGTGTTGTTAAATAAGTGTATATGTGTATAAAAGTGTATAGCAGTAGTGATGTTGGTTTTGCAATTATTATCATCAAGTGTTCATGAGATGGATTGCCTGAGGGAAGAAACTGTTTCTGTGTCGGGCTGTTCTGGTGCGCAGTGCTCTGTAGTGTCGACCAGAAGGTAAAAGTTCAAAGAGGCAGTGTGCTGGGTGTGAGGGGTCCAGAGTGATTTTGGCAGCCCTTCTGCTCGCTCTTGATAAGTACAGTTCTTGGGGAGTAGGAAGGGTTGTACCAGTGATTCGCTCAGCAGTCCGAACTATTCGACGTAGTCTTTGGAGGTCGTATTTAGTAGCTGAGCTAAACCAGACAGTTATTGATGTGCAGATGACTGATTCAATGATGGAGGTGTAGAACTAATGGAGGTGTAGATGGAGGTGTAGAACTGATATTTCCATATTGAAATGGTCTATATACTATTTAATCCTAAAAATTGCATTTATTTTCTAACATTATTTTGTAATGTTTATAAGATCTATTTGTATGGAAGTAAAAAACAAATAAACTTACATTTCTTGCATGGACACTGTCCATTAAAGGTTGACCCTGCTGAAAAAATCAGCTTAAACCAGCCTAAGTTGGTTGGCTGGTTGACCAGCCTGGGGTTTTGGCCATTTCCAGGCTGGTTTCCAACTATTTCCAGCCTCGTCTTAGCTGGTCAGGCTGGAAAATGACCAGCTAAAACCACCTTGACCAGCCTGGTTAAAGCTGGACATAGCTGGTTTTGGCTGGGCTCCCAGCCTGGTTAGGCTGATCAAGCTGGTTTTAGCTGGTCATCTTCCAGCGTGACCAGCTAAGGCCAGGCTGGAAATGGCTGGAAACCAGCCTGGAAATGGCCAAAACCCCTCTAAAACCAGGCTGGTCAACCAGCTAAAACCAGCCAACCAGCCTAGGTTGGTTTAAGCAGTTTTTTTCAGCAGGGCGTATAATTTGAGATCCAGAATCACTGCTGCTTAAACTGCTTGACACAGACGTTAACGGTACCTCGTTTCTCCATACCGCTTCTTTATGACAGCAGAACACACATTTTCAGAAATACAGGGAAAGGAAACATCAGCTAGTGTTAACTTGTTCACATCCACAACATTTTTGAAAATACCACACAAAACAGCCACATTGGGAAAGCTAACTTATGCTAGATGCTAAGTTAAGCACATGCAGTCACTGGCGTACAGAACGAAACGGCTACTGCAAAACACATTTCTGTCACAGAAATTCAACATTTCGAAAAAGCTTTTAGGATTGTTTAACAATGCACTTTTATCTACCTCACAACGGAGAACATAACTCCAGTTCTCTTGTGCTGCTCAGCAGGGTTGTGTAATGGCGGACTTTCTAAAAATGTAACTCCAGATTTGAAGTTAAAGCACGTTCCTGAACACCAGCAAATGAACTCCAAAATACAACACAGCAGGGAGTATCCTATGACACAAAGTTGTGTTGGAGTTCAAAAGTAAACTCAAAAAATCACACTCTTTATGGCTAACTCCTAATTTTTAACTCCAGAAATTTGCTGTGTAGTTTTCCCATGTATATATAATAATATTCTTTATTAATGGTCTATTCATGCCTGTCAACCCTCCCGTTTTTCCCGGGATTTTCCCGTATTTTACAGTTCTATCCTGCTATCATCCCGTAAAGGTATTTTCCCGGATTTCTCCCGTTTTTTATGTTTCTGTGAAGCTCCTCTCTTAATGCAACCCATACCGCCGAACCACCAGGGGCCGCTCCTTGCTCGTAAATGTGAATCTGTTCTGTGCTTTCATTTCATTCAGGCATGAAAACACTTTGAAATAAACATAAAAACGGCGCGATTCATTTCCTTTTCATTACAGGCGCCATTGCCCCTATGCAATCCTCAAAACAGTCAGTTCAACGCTGCATGACTGTCAGCTGATGCGCTCCTTAGTGATAAATAAATCACTATCACTGTTTCCCATGTGGATTCTGTACGTGCGCGATTTGATGAGGAGCTCAAGTGGACACTGGGTTTTGGGTGCGTGTTTGAACAGACATATACACATAATAATAATAATAATAATAATAATAATAATAATAATAATAATAATAATAATAATAATAACAATAATAATAATAATAATAGTAATAATAATGGCAGTTCATTCCGCTGTGGTGACGCCAGATCAATAAAGAGACTAAGCTTAAAAGAAAATGAATGAATGAATAATAATAACATCTAGTCATGTCGATCTTGTTGGGTTTTCTTATAAACACAACAAATCTTGTCTTAAATGAACATAAACAGTTAGGAAAGCAATCAAATGCTTTCATTATAGATCTGTGCATTTTTAAAGTGACACCTCTGTAATTTAATGTATACAGAATGTTCAAATTATACAGTGAAGAAAAGATGAATGAGATTTGATAACTTGATCCGATTCCCTTATAATAGCTGATGATTTTAATGAGCTGAACTGTTTGCTAAATCATTTGCAGCTTTTTCTAACTTATACTAATTATTATATGCTTTGTAAATAAAAATAAACACGTATTACTGACCGTTTCAGCAGTTTATTTACAATGAAACAGCTCCAGATGAATATATTTAGTGTTTTTTTTGGGATGGTTTTTTATTTTCACATCCCAATGTTGACAGGTATGGGTCTATTAAACCCAACAGAAATGTAAATGTTAGTGCTTGGTAGTGTTTGTGCTGTATTTACTGCAGCTTTATGTAGCGTCAAAGTTTGTGTGTGTGTGTGTGTGTGTGTGTGTGTGTGTGTGTGTGTCATTGTGAAGTAACGATGACATCATCAGGAGTCATAAGCAGTTGCTTAGAATTACACACTTTAGTCAGCTGTTTCTGTGTGTGTGTTTGTGTGAGAGAGTCATTCAGTTCAGCTCATCTTTATTTCTCCAGCGCTTTTACAATGTAGATTATGTCAAAGCAGCTGAACACAGAAGTTCTAGTAAATTGAAGCTCTGTCAGTCCAGTTTTCAGAGTTCAGAGTTAGGTTTAGGTTTGCTCTTCAGTAGGGTATTAGCTGATGGCTGATAAACTTCATGATGCTGAGCCAGCATCAAGATCCATCGCCCCTGTTTTAATCTGTTCCCGAGCGCTGCGTTTGGTGTTTTTAGGTGCGAAGAGGCATTCTGCAGAAATGTCTCCTAAATCCACACACGCGGTGAGGATTTTGCAGTGAAAACAGGCACAGCAACAATTCATGCACTCGCTCAAATGCATCCGAATATATTTTTAGGTTGCATAGATAAAATTTCAGGCGCATATGCGACCAAAACTGTCGAGTCCTAGCATCTTTACTTGTTATTATTTCCTCATAATCATAATAAAATACGGAAGTTATCATCAATCACAAAACAAATTACAGTCACGAACTCTCGTCTCCTCCATCAGCTGTGGGAAAAAGCCATTCTAACCACACAGATCACTCTGCCTATTCATGACAGAGTCTAGTGGAAAAAGGGATTGACAGGTGGGGATTTGTGTGTCTTTATTTATTTATGGTTTGGTTATGGGTAAAGCAAAGACCATGTGGGTCAGGCAGTGAAAACGGTACACTACAATTAATTAATTCGTTATGAATGAACCCCCCCGATCCAACCCTACTCTTGAGTTTAGTTCAGTTCAGTTCAGTGTGGTTTAATTTTCACTGCTGAGAGTCCAAACACTGAAGAGCAAATCCATCGATTCCCATAAATCAATCCCATAAATTCATTAGTTATTTTACAAGATACTAATATCTTGCACAAAAAGTGCAATTTAAACACTTAATTAGGGTAATTAGGGTAAAGTTAGGGTAATTAGGCTAGTCAATGTTTAACAGTGATTTGTTCTGGAGACAATCCAAAACTAATATTGCTTAAGGGGGCTAATAATATTGACCACAGCAGTTTAGTTTAGTTATATATATATATATATATATATATATATATATATATATATATATATATATATATATATATATATATATATATATATATATATATATATGTTTTATTTATTTATATTGATATTTTATATTGATATTTATGTATTTATTTATTTGTTTTTTTTGTTTGTTTGTTTATTTGTTTTCTTTCTTTGTTTGTTTAGTATTTATTTTAGCCAAACTAAACAGAAATATTATAGGAATTACTTTGAAAAATGCTCCGTTAGAGATCATTTGGAAAAATTTAATAGAGAATAAAAATTTCACTGGAGTTTATTAATCCCACAATGCATTGCTCTTAGTTTGATATTTGATGAATAATGCAGGACTGACATCATCAGCAGTAATGCTGTAGTATGCGTCTCTCCTTGCTCATTATATGATCTTACAGTTAAAGGTGCTGTAAGGGATTTTAGATGTATTGGTCATCTATAAAATTGTAATAATTATTATTATAATAATGCTAATACTAGTGTTTTATTTTTAATATTTATAAATTCATTACTGTACTAATGTGTCTTTATTTTAAGACAGTTAAAAGCATGATATAATATAATATAATATAATATAATATAATATAATATAATATAATATAATAGTAATATAATATAATATAATATAATATAATATAATATAATATAATATAATATAATATAATATAATATAATAGTAATATAATATAATATAATATAATAGTAATATAATATAATATAATATAATATAATATAATAGTAATATAATATAATATAATATAATATAATATAATATAATATAATATAATATAATAGTAATATAATATAATAGTAATATAATATAATATAATATAATATATACTGCATACTGTTTCTCATTTTGTCCTAAAATAATATAAAAATAAGCAATATAATATATAATATGCAATATAATAAACAATATGTCTGCATACTGTTTTTCATTCTGGCTTAAAGTAATATAAAATATAATATTTAATATGCAATATAATAAACAATATGTCTGCATACTGTTTCTAATTCTGTCCTAAAATAAAATAAATATCCAATATATTATAAAACCTATATGTTTAATATATAATATACAATATTTCTGAATACTGTTTCTCATTCTGGCCTAGAATTATATAAAAATATAATATATAATAATCAATATAGTAAGCAATATCTCTGCATACAGTTACACATTCTGTGCTAAAATAATATAAAATATGTAATATACTATATAATAGTCAATATCTCTGAATACTGTTCCTCATTCTAGCCTAGAATAATCTAAAAATACAATATACAATATAATAAACAATATCTCTGTATACTTCATACGTGCCGACTGCTGTTAAATCACTAAACTGAGAAGTATAAATGCAATATAAGTGAGTGAGTTGGCATATTTATGGATAATTATATATATACACACACACATATATATATATATATATATATATATATATATATATATATATATATATATATATATATATATATATATATATATATATATATATATATATATTCAATGTTTAATTGATTGTGTTGTTATGTGTTCATGTTCGAGACAATAATGTATAACCAACCAACCAAACAAACA
>NC_079445.1:45248145-45250645 GCF_903798145.1 Danio aesculapii | reverse complement strand
TTCTGTTCTGTTCTGTTCTGTTCTGGTCTGATCTGGCCTGGTCTGTTCTGATCTGGCCTGGTCTGTTCTGTATTATTCTGTTCTGGTCTGGTCTGATCTGTTCTGGTCTATTCTGTTCTGTTCTGTTCTGTTCTGTTCTAGTCTTTCTGGTCTGTTCTTGTCTGGTCTGTTCTGATCTGTTCTGATCTGTTCTAGTCTGTTCTGTATTGTTCTGTTCTGGTCTGTTCTTGTCTGGTCTTGTCTGGTCTGTTCTGGTCTGGTCTTGTCTGGTCTGTTCTGGTCTGTTCTGATCTGTTTAGTTCTGTTTAGTTCTGTTTTCTTTTCTTTCTGTTTTGTCAAAGTAAAAAACAACAAAAATGATTGTGCTTTTATGGTTTGACTTTAATTAAATATAAAAACTTTGCTGCAAACAATGATTTTAATACAATAATACAAAATAAAAGCTAAATTATAGTATTAATAAAGCAAGCAAAAAACCCACTTGAATACAGCAGTAATTGTGTTTGTGTGTGTGTGTGTGTGTGTGTGTTTCCTCAGATAAGAACATTGATGATGAAGACTCAGTGGATGGAGGTCGATCCTCATCGTCCTCTAAAGGAGCTTCAGTGCGGAGAACAGGATCCACACGCAGACCAAGCTCCGCCTCCGGCAGACCAAGCTCCGCCTCCAGGAGACCAAGCTCTGGTCAGAAAAACTAAAACTGGACTATTTTTTATAATAAAAGTCTTTTTAAAAGTCTCATTGGCCTGCATTGTAAAGCACAGTCTCCTTTAATTACATCCACTAGAAATATAAAACAGAGTGACGTAAAAAAAAAAGTTGGGCACCCTATAAAATTAATATTTTTTCAAATCGGGACATGAAAAATCATTGAATTTGAAATATTAAAATGTTTGCAGAAGAAAAATGTTTAAAAAATAATGATGTATTTTTATTTTAATTACTATATTTGCATTTGAATTGGTAAGGAAATCAGATATGTCAAGAATAAAATTAAAACAAGTATTAACATCCAGAGTCTGTGCACAAGTGCTCTCTTAATCTTTTTCATAGCTGAAGATACTTTTTATTTGAATATTGCTGTGATATTTAGTCATTTATAGTCTTAATATATTTATATGGCTAAGATATAAGAAATCTAAAAGAATAAATGTGTTGCTTTTGCAGGTAAAGAGAGCTGTAGTGCTGGAGCTGTGGCTGAAGAAGACTTCATTCGTGCCTTTGAAGATGTGCCGACTGTACAGGTGAGAAAATCATATTAAAACATGATAAAAAATATAAATGTTTGATTTAATTTGAATTAAAGGAGGAAAATGATGCATTAAAGTGATCAAAGGGGATAGTTACATAAAATTAATTTAAAAAAACAACACAGAATTGTAAAATAAATTGCATTATGGTTTCTACATGTGATTTGATGACTGATAATATTCAAAAGTATTTCTTGATCATCGAGTGAGCATATTAAAATGATCTCTGAAGGATCATGTGACACTGAAGACTGGAGTGATGATACAGAAAATTCAGCTTTGCATCACATAATTACATTTTTAACTGTTGCTTTAAAGTAAACATTTATTTTATTTTATTTTAACAAAGTACAACTGAAAAAGTAAAAAATAGATGATATTTTTCAGTTTTTTTAGCTAAATATAAAATTAAAATTAAACAAAAAATGAGCTAATAATAGTGTTATGGTTAAATTAAATAAAATGAGGTTATTGTATTTATTTGTTATTTAATTTAATTTAATTTAATTTAATTTAATTTAATTTAATTTAATTTAATTTAATTTAATTTAATTTTATTTAATTTTATTTAATTTTATTTAATTTTATTTAAATTTTTTAAATTTCATTTTATTTAATTGTATTTAATTTTATTTAATTTTATTTAATTTAATTTAATTTTATTTAATTTAATTTTATTTTATTTTATTTTAACAAAAAAAAAAAAAAAAAAAAAAAAAAACGAAACCTAACGTTGCTCCAAAATTTGCTTTCTTTTATTCATTTATTTATTTTTATTTTAATAAAATACAAATGAAAAAGTAAAAAATAGATATTTTTCAGTTTTTTTTCGCTAAATATAAAATTAAAATTAAACCAAATATTTGCTAATAATAAAGTAGTGTTATGGTTAAATTAAATAAAATGAGGTTATTGTATTTATTTGTTATTTTATTTTATTTTATTTTATTTTATTTTATTTTATTTTATTTTATTTTATTTTATTTTATTTTATTTTATTTTATTTTATTTTATTTTAACAAATTGAAAAAAAAAAACTGAACAGAAACCTAACGTTGCTCCAAACGTTGGCTTTTAATTACAATTAAACTAAAAATAAATTGAACTAATAATAAAGTATGATTATGGTTAGATTAAATTAAATGGTTTTATTTATTTATTTATTTATTTTTATTTTAAAAAATACAAATGAAAAAGTAAAATATATATATATTTTTCTGTTTTTTTTATTAAATATCACATTAAAATTA
>NC_079445.1:45213145-45243145 GCF_903798145.1 Danio aesculapii | reverse complement strand
ATTGCTATATATGTATAAATATATAAAAATGATATCTATATATCTATATATCTATATATCTATATATATATATATATATATATATATATATATATATATTTATATATATATATATATATATATTTATATTTATATTTATATTTATACATATATGGTTCTTGAATTTGATTGGCTGATAGTGTGATATTCTGCTAGTAACAACACTCAACCAGCCTCTTCACCCTTGTGTATTACTCCGCCCACAGACAGCAACAAGCAGAGGACACTCTACAGTTTGACAAAAGTTGCTGCTTTTGGGCAACGTAATATACTTTTGAGGCTTTTTTTAGTCGAGAATGTAGTTGTTTATAAGGAGAGTGCCTATTTTTAAATATTTATAATTTCTGAGAGACAACACATCTGTCTTTGAGCAAAGACGGTTGACGATGTTCGTGGCGACAGAGACCGCATAATAAGCCCTAAGAGAAATCCAGCGTAATTTCAAACTACAGCTGATCAAATCAGTATTAAACAGGTAAATGACTTTCTAAGTTGATCTCTCTCCTTTGTATGTTGTCGTGCTGTATTTATACCATAGTAATATTGTGATCTCCCGATTGCAACAGAGAAACACTGGGAGATATCTCTGTAGACTGATGGCATTTCATGCCGTTCAGCCTTATAATCTTAAAATGTGAGCAAAATCAGCAGTTTTGTCATCACTTTAGACATTACGCTAGAGAATCACTCAAACACTAGCTCTACAGTGATGTGTGTGAATTAGCAACAGTTTTTGCTGTTCTGTCGGCTGCAGTTGTGAATGAATGGCGGAAGAAAGTAGTTCCTCTTACAAAAGAGTTTTGAGACTCTCCGTGTTTGATTTTCTTTTTTATATACTCGATTATGCTGTCGAACTGTTGTATAAATGCAATATCACACGAGTAGCAGTGCGATGTCGCTGTATATCATCACTGGTGGGAGACTAAGGTCAACGCACGCCTCCCACCAGTGCCGATATACAGCCACATCTCACTATTATTGCTGATGTATTTCAGCATTTGAAATCGACATTTTCAGTATTGCAATAATTATATATATATATATATCAATTAGTGTTTCTTGCATAAATTAAAGATTTAATGACATTTTAATTATTGTGTATTATTTATATTATTAGCCGTCTGGTTTCAAGCTAGTCTTTTGCTATGTTCTAATTTATAAGTGTAAATATTAGCAGAAATATTGGCTAATATATTGAGCATTTCAATTAGATGTATTCTGGAGTATTACATTAAAAAATAAATAACATAAGTTTGTTGGGTCTTGACACTACAGTATATTCATTCAATCATTTTCCTTCAGCTTAGTCCCTTTATTCATCAGGGGTCGCCACAGTGGAATGAACCGCCAACTTATTCTGCATATGTTTTACGCAGCGAAAGCCCTTCCAGCTGCAATCCAGTACTGGGAAACACCCATACACACTCATTCACACACACACACTCATACACTACGGCCAATTTAGTTCATCAATTCCCCAATAGCGCATGTGTTTGGACTGTGGGGGAAACTGGAGCACCCGGAGGAAACCCACACTAACATGGGGAGAACATGCAAACTCCACACAGAAATGCCAACTGACCCAGCCGGGACTCGAACCAGCGACCTTCTGGCTGTGAGGCCACAGTGCTAACCACTGAGCCACCGTGCCGCCCTTCTGGAATATTACATTAAAAAATAAATAAAATTAGTTTGTTAATACTACAGTAAAAGTATTAATAAAAAGTCTTGGAAGCAGCATAGTCTCAAAATGCTCCACTCATAGACAGCTCAAAGTAAGTGTGTGTGTGTGTGTTGTGTGTCCTACAGGCATCTGTCGTCTGTGCTGGGCAGTAAGTTTGATCACGGAGCTGAAAACATCATGCCGGCGTTACTGAACCTGCTGCCGAACAGTGCTAAAGTCATGGCCACATCCGGCAGTGCTGCCATACGCCTCATCATTCTGGTACACACACACACATACACACATATATAGAGATACACATACACTCACAAACACACACACACACACATATTTAAATACAAACTCTCATACACATCCACACAGACACATATATACACACTCTCACACACATACACATGCACAGAGAAGCACGCACGCACACACACTCACTCACAAACACACACACTTTTTTAATCTAGTGTGGAGTTATTCATCATGGCTGATCACGGAGTACAGAGAATCCTTCATTCTGCTGTAACACACACACACACACACGTGCATCGGGAAAGCAGAATAACTGAAAGTGAAGCATTCTGGGATGTGTGTTAAACTGCTGTGATGTTCACCAGAGCTGCAGGAAACACGTGCAGACAGAAACACACACTGATCGATCATATTGATTATGCTGGACACTCTCTATCACACAACACGCCTGACTGGACACACACACACACCTACACACACAGCACATCAACAGACCATCAGTGTGTATGTGTGTGTGTGTGTGTGTGTGTCGTTTGCTAGTAAATCTCTTGTTTCTCCTTCAGCACACTCATTATCCTCGTCTGATTCCCATCATGACCAGCACCTGCACATCTAAATCAGTGGCTGTCAGAAGGTGAGAACAAACACACACACATCAACACGTGAACAGATGAACACATGAACAGATGAACACATGAACAGATGAACACATGAACACGTGAACAGATGAACACGTGAACAACTGAACATGTGAACACATGCACACATGAACGTTAAGCGATGAACTCATGCACACATGTACAGATGAACACTTAAATGGATGAACACGTGAACAGATGAACACGTGAAAACATGCACACATGAACGTGAACAGATGAACTCATGCACACATGAACAGATAACCATGTGAACAGATGAACATGTGAACACATGAACAGATGATCAAACAAACAGATGAACACGTAAACAGATGATCACGTGAACAGATGATCACGTGAACAGATTAAACACATGAACATATAAATATGGCGTCCGGAATGGGTCAATAACCTGACGCTGCAACGTGCACTCGTCTCACTGAACGTGACGTCAGCGTCTGCCGAACGTGACGTCAGCGTCTGCCGAACGTGACGTCTGCGTCTGCCGAAAGTGACGTCTGCGTCTGCCACTTTAATGTTCCGCTGCCTGAACGTGACGTCTGCGTGTCGTCTGCCACTTTACTGTTCCGCTGCTTATTCCAGCTTTATTTTACCTATTAGTTCTCTATTATTGTTTTCACTTAAATCCTCAGTTATGTTTAATTTGCAATTGAGTTATTTTTACCATTTTTATTCACAGCTTTTTATTTCAACTGGTATATATTTATAAATATTTATACAAATGATATAAACATTTTGGTATGCCATAATTAAATGTCAATTTAAATAACATAAACAATATTCGTACAGTTATAATTTTATGTAGTTGTACAGTTTCTCAAGTTTTGACTGACAGGTGTTCTGACATAATTATACAAAAAAAATTACACCTCAAAAGTCAAGAGCATGCTCACTTTATTATTATTATTATTATTATTATTATTATTATTATTATTATTATTATTTTGTACTTTTATAGCCTAAATGTTTTTGCAGGTACATACAAACTTTGTATTAACAGGTACAGAAAACATGGAAGGGAATCGACATTTTAGAGTCAAGGTTTCTCTTAATTCTCCCATATCATCACATATTAAGTGTGTTTAGCACCTGCAGGAAAAGCAGAAAATCAGCCCCTGATGTACTGACAAAGGCCCCTGATCTTTTGGAATGTGTTGCACTTAAATATGTTGTATCACATTTATTTTATCTAAGTAACGTTACTGAAAATTACCACATACATCACAAACATTCCGCGTTTGTGTCGGGTAATTAAATCGTCAGCTGTTCAGCAGTACCTGTTTCTACCGGCAGGTGGGAGTGGCACTGTTGTCACATGGTTTTAAAAAACTCCGCTACTGCACTTCATTTATTCATTGTTTTAAGGAGCTAAAGTTGATGAGGTAATAATATTTTTTTTCTCTTTTGCGAAAGTGAATAGTTCTAACTACTGATGAAGCTTAATATTTGTTTCCACAGTATAAAATGTGTGTAGTTTTGTTGAAATAAAATAACTGTAATCGATCATACCAATGTAAATACATGCGAATTAGTCAGTAAAATCTAAATTGTACTAGCTTTCTAGATATGCAGTAGATATCTAGGCATAGTTATCGAGATATGATATGGCCAGTCACTTCTGTTTCTGTAATTAAATCACAGTGAATTAATAGATCTAGCTTATTATTTTTATAGCTACATTCTACTGTAACATGCTATGTCAGTTAGCAGGGGATTATAAATCGACTTTCTTATTAAAATACCTAAAATGGCTGTAAGAACACATATAGTTGAACTCAGAATTATTAGCCCCCCCCTTACCCCTAATTTTTTCCCCTAATTTCTGTTTAACGGAGATTTTTTTCAACACATTTCTAAACATAATGGTTTCAATAACTAATTTCTAATAACTGAATCATTTTATCTTTACCATTATAACTGTAAGTCATATTTGACTAGACATTTTTAAGACTATACAGCTTAAAGTGACATTTACAGGCTTTAAATGCAGGGTAGGTAGGCAAGTTATTGAATAGTGATGGTTTGTTGTGTAGACTATCGGAAAAAAAAATAGCTTGAAGGGGCTAATCATTTTGACTTAAAAATGTTTTTTTTAAAAATGCAAAATTGCTTTTATTCTTGCTGAAATAAAACAAATGAGACTTTCTCCAGAAGAAAAGAATATTATCAGACATACTGTGGAAATTTCCTTGCTCTGTTAAACATCATTTGGGAAATATTTAAAAAAGAAAAGAAAATTCAAAGGGGGATAATAATTCTGTATAAAACATTCATTGTCGCAGTCAAATGTGTAAATGATCAAAGTTTTGTCATGTTTATTCAGATCTTATTTTTATTCAACTACAGCAATAGCTGATGCCTTCATCCATATTAGGGATTTCCTGGACTGTTCATCTTCTTTGTGAGGCATATATAATTTCTGCTCAAGTATGAATGAAAAGGGCAATAAATGTATTTAAAGTGCTACAATGCCCACATCAACCATTTTGAGGAAAACTGGAAAAAAAATCCCTCTAAAGTAATTTGTAGTAAACATATTTTTAGCATATAGATCTTTATTGTAATTTTTTTGTACTATTTTTTATAAAGTTGTTATTATATCAAAAAGAGTAGCCTATTGAGTATCAATATTTTGCATGGTATTGAATTAAAATATTCCAGTATCTTGACAACACACCTAAGGTAATCACTCTGTCCAACATGTTTGTAGCTTTGTATCACATTGCATAACAACTCACTCTAGAAAATAAATCATATTTTCAGTTTTGAAGACATGCAGAAAATTACATTTACAATCACAACACAGGGCACATCCAAACAATACAAATAATAATTATACTCACAACAATAATAGAAACTTAGCAACAACAAAAAATAGCAAAAATCACAAATGTGATATTGAGTTTATCCAACAGTTAAATAAACATGAAGTTAATATTCTCAGACAACATATTGGCTATTTTTGTTCTATTTATCAAAAAAAAAAATATTTTTTTTAGCAAACTGCAAACACAGCCACGGCGCTGTTTTGCCTCTAAGCAATATGACATTGTTTCGTGTTGAATTATCAACAGTGTAAATGAGCAATGATTCAATTAATAGTGACATTCTGCCACCTACTGGCGATTTTACTTTAACATTTTAAGCACATTTTCACACACACACACAAAAAAATAAATAATAATAATAAAAAATAATAATTTTATATATATATATATATATATATATATATATATATATATATATATATATATATATATATATATATATATATATTTCAAATAACAGTAGGCTAACGTTTTAGGATTATACACTGTTTTGGTTATTTATTTTTTATTAAATGGTCGGGGTTAATAGAAAATATTATTACAATTTAAAATAATTATTTTCTAGTTTAATATACTTTGTTTATTTATGTGATGCAAAGTTTAATTTTTAACGTTTTTATGTCGCCTGATAATTCAATGGATTAACGTTGTGCTATTAAATAAGTTTTTCAATGATTTTTACAGGATTGATTGATTTAAATGCTGGCAAATTATTATCAAAAAAATAAATACTATCAACATAACATTATTGCTGAATAAAATATTAATTTTCTTTCTAAAAAGAAAGAAAAAAAAGAATAAAATAAGTTGTTTTTTTTCTTCAAAGAATCCTATTCCGTTTTAAACGTAAAATGAAGACAGGTGCTTTAAAAATAACACAATAATGGTTAACGTAATTTTCTATTTTTCTAATATTTTTACAGCAAAGGTATCAGATCTAACAGGCGATTGCGATCGATGAGTTGATCATCACTGATATGCTGTAGGCTACATTAAACATGTAAAAAAATAAAACACAATAAGACTCAAATGTAAAACGAATTTAAAAAGGATTTTATAAAACTAAATGACATGATTATACTAATAAACAACCTAAACTTTACTTCCGGAGACATTTGTTATTTATCTTATACATTTTTTAGACGTTTTTATGCTATCTTGAAAACAAATATCATTATTAATATATTTATGTTTAATTTGCAGAACATTATTGTATATTGTATAAGTTAGCCGGCAAAAAGCTAACAGCCGCACTAAAAACTGCTCAAAAATATATATTTAAAAAAAAAAAGGTAGACGCAGACGTCATGTAACAAGTCAGACGCTGATGTCACGTCCATTGAGAGGAGTGTATGAAGGGCAAGAAAATTGTGCACTGGCTCACACACTGCACTGAGCCGTGTGAGCAGCGTGTTATGATACGTGTTAGCGAAAAAATAAATAAATAACTTCACTGCTACACGTGAATCACGCGTAACGTCTGGCTTGACACTTCACTGCCACACGTGATTTACGTGACGTCTACGTGACGTCAACGTGACGTCAACGTCACGTCTGCGTCTTAAATTGCATGGATTTAATAGCAAAAAAAAATTTTTTTAAGACGTCAGTGAGACGTTCAGTGAGACGTTCGGTGAGACGAGTGCACGTTGCAGCGTCAGGTTATTGACCCATTCCGGACGCCATATATAAACACATGAACAGATGAACACATGCACACGTGAACAGATGAACACGAACACATGCACACATGAACAAATAACCAAGTAAAAGGATGAATACGTGAACATGAACATGTGAACAGATGAACACATGCACACATGAACAGATAACCATATGAACAGATGATCACATGAACAAATGAACACATGAATGGGTGAACAGATGAACACGTGAACAAATGAACACATGAATGGGTGAACAGGTGAACAAATGAACACATGAACCCATGAACAGATGAACACATGAACATGTGATCAGATGAACACATGAACCAATAAACACATGAACTGATGAACACATGAACAGATGAACACATGAAGAGATGGAACACATGAAACACTTGAACAGATAAACATATGATCAGATGAACACATGAACGTGAACACATGAATAGATGAACACGTGAACAGATGAACATGTGATCAGATGAACACATGAAGAGATGGAACACATGAAACACTTGAACAGATAAACATATGATCAGATGAACACATGAACGTGAACACATGAATAGATGAACACATGAACAGATGAACATGTGAACAGATGAACACGTGAACAGATAAACAAATGCCCAGATGAACATATGAACAAATGAACACATGAACAGATGAACACATGAACTGATGATGTCTGATGATCTGCTCTGTGACCCACAGACGCTGCTTTGAGTTTCTGGATCTGATGATTCAGGAGTGGCAAACTACTGCTCTGGAGAGGTGAAACACACACACACACTCACACACACACACACACACACACACACACACACACACAAACCTTTACACTCTTACATACTCTCTTTCTCACACACACACACAAACTAATGGACAGAGGCTTGTGTTTCAGATTGATTAGAGCTCATGTTCTGCTCAGCTCATGTTAAAGCTCAACTCTCTCTCCCTCTCTCTCTCTCTCTCTCTCTCTCTCTCCCTCTCTCTCTCTCTCCCTCTCTCTCTCTCTCTCTCTCCCTCTCTCTCTCTCTCTCTCTCCCCCTCTCTCTCCTCTCTCTCTCAGACATGTCTCTGTCCTGATGGAGACAATAAAGAAAGGTGTTCATGATGCTGACTCTGAGGCCCGCTCGCTCGCCAGGAAGTGAGTCCATGTGTGTGTGGAGCCTTTTGACATTTGCATGATTCTCCATTTGTTCCTCCGCATCAGAAGTGGTCATAGTTGGTAAACTCAGCCATCCTATATGCTGAAATAATGACAGACAAAGTCCAGGATGGTGTTATCAAGACTTTCAGAAAGAGGAAAACAATAGTACGAGACTGATAACGGCAGCCAGAGGAGAGAATCATGGCAGATTTACTGTCCTGCACACATACACACTGCAATACACACACCTCACGCTAGTGATCATTCGTTTTTTTGATGCAAAGATGATATAATACATGCATAAATACATATGTATGTTGATGCATTTTAGCATGTGTATGTGTGTGTGTGTGTGTTCTGCAGGTGTTATTGGGCTTTTCATGGGCACTTCAGCAGAGAGGCGGATCTGCTGTTTCAGGCTCTGGAAGCGAGTTATCAGAGAGCGCTTCAGTCTCAGCTGCAGAGTTCAGACAGCATCATCTCACTGCCACAGTCTGACCGCTCATCATCCAGCTCACAGGAGAGCCTCAGGTCACACACACACACACACACACACACACACACACACACACACACACACACACAATTGTATACATGGTTTACAGAGACATTTCATAGGCATAATATATTTTATACAGTAAAAGCCGCTTATGATATGGCCCTCCCCCTTCCCAACCCCTAAACCCAACCCTCACAGCAAACCTGAGGCAACATTTGAATATCTAAAGACTTAAAGTAGGATTTTTAAGTGGTTTGAATTAGAGGGACACGAGGTGCAACCCTTAAACCACCTTAATAGAGTACAACTAAACTCTTATACGACTTTGTGTCCCTGTAAACCATATACACTAACCGGCCACTTTATTAGGTACACCTGTCTAACAGCTTGTTAACGCAAATGTCTAATCAGCCAATCACATGGCAGCAGCTCAATGCATTTAGGCATGTAGACATGGTCAAGACGATCTGCTGCAGTTCAAAGCGAGCATCAGAATGGGGAAGAAAGGGTATTTAAGTGACTTTGAACGTGGCATGTGTGTTGGTGCCAGACGGGCTGTTCTGAGTATTTCAGAAACTGCTGATCTACTGGGATTTTCACGCACAACCATCTCTAGGGTTTACAGAGAATGGTCCGACAAAGAGGAAATATCCAGTGAGCGACAGTTCTGTGGGCGCAAATACCTTGTTGATGCCAGAGGAGAATGGCCAGATTGGTTCCAGCTGATAGAAAGGCAACAGTAACTCAAATAAGCACTCGTTACAACCGAGGTCTGCAGAAGAGCATCTCTGAACACACAACACGTCCAACCTTGAGGCGGATGGGCTACAGCAGCAGAAGACCACACCGGGTGCCACTCCTGTCAGCTAAGAACAGGAAACTGAGGCTACAATTCACACAGGCTCACCAAAACTGGACAATAGAAGATTGGAGAAACGTTGCCTGGTCTGATGAGTCTCCATTGCTGCTGCCACATTTGGATGCTTGGCTCAGAATTTGGCCTCAACACCATAAAAGCATGGATCCATCCTGCCTTGTATCAGCGGTTCAGGCTGGTGGTGGTGGTGTAATGGTGTGGGGGAGATTTTCTTGGCACACTTTGGGCTCATTAGTACCAATTGAGCATGGTGTCAACGCCACAGCCTACCTGAGTATTGTTGCTGACCATGTCCATCCCTTTATGACCACAGTGTCTCCATCTTCTGATGGCTACTTCCAGCAGGATAACGCACCATGTCATAAAGCGTGAATCATCTCAGACTGGTTTCTTGAACATGACAATGAGTTCACTGTACTCAAATGGCCTCCACAGTCACCAGAGCTCAATCCAATAGAGCACCTTTGGGATCTGGTGGAGCCGGAGATTGGCATCATGGATATGCAGCCGACAAATCTGCAGCAACTGTGTGATGCTATCATGTCAATATGGAGCAAAATCTCTGAGGAATATTTCCAGTAGCTTGTTGAATCTATGCAACGGAGGATTAAGTCAGTTCTGAAGGAAAAGGGGTCCAACTCAGTACTAGTGTACCTAATAAAGTGGCCGGCATGTGTACAGTACAGCTATCTTTATGGGAACTTTCCACAGCTGTAATGATGCTTCTACTGTACGTACTCACACACACACTGCTGTTTTCACTCCACAGCCGCCCAACGACTGCTAGAACACCCGCCGCCAGCAGCCTGAGCAGGAGTAAGAACACACACTCACACTTGTACAGCTATCTTTATGGGGACTTCCCATATCTTTGATGTTTTACTGGTTTAGCTATACCTGTGGGGACATTTGGTACACACTTTTATCTCGGATGCGATTTATCGCGATTGCTATCACTATTGATGCTTGTGTTTTCTGTTTTAATTGTGTGTTGTTGTGTGTGTTATGCTAATTGTGTGTTGTTGTGTGTCAGCTAAAGTTGTAAGTGCTGGCTCGTGCTCCTCATCTGGAAGTCTTCAGCGTTCTCGCAGTGATGTGGATGTGAACGCTGCAGTCTGTGCCAAATCCCGGATGCCCGCCGTACCCGCTGCTGTACCCACTGCTGCCCCCTTCAGCTCTGCCACTGCACTGCCGCCCGGATCCTACGCTTCACTGGGTAAAACTACAACATATCTTTACAATCGATCAAGGGTGGCTTAATGGTTAGAATTGTGGCCTCACAGCAAGAAGGTCGCTGATTGGAGTCCCGGCTGGGTTAGTTGACATTTCTGTGTGGAGTTTGCATGTTCTCCCCATGTTGGTGTGGGTTTCCTCCAGGTGCTCCGGTTTCCCCCACAGTCCAAACACATGCGCTACAGGGGAATTGATGAACTAAATTGGCCATAGTGTATGAGTGTGTGTGTGTGTGTGTGTGTGTGTGTAAGAGAGAGAATGAGTGTGTATGGGTGTTTCCTAGTACTGGGTTGCAGCTGGAAGGGTATATGCTGTGCAAAACATATAGTTGGCGATTCATTCCACTGTGGTGAATACAAAAAAATTAAGAAAACCATAAAAAATGTCAAATTTAGATCAAAATTTGCAGTTTTTATAAGATTTGCTTCATCTATTTTCCTTCATGATCAATAAAGCACATTTATTGATATTTTTTTTTGGCAATATTACAGTTTTTCATGATTGATTAAGCACAATTTTGAAATTAAGGCTCATTTTGCCAAAACACTCCACACAATTTCCACATCCACACACACAAACAGCAGAACACATCAGTTCATTGGCTAAATGAAACACTTCATCCAAAACTTTACAACACTATAACAAAACACACTTTCAACACCGTACAGAACACACACGCTTCATTCGAGATAAATCTGTTTGCTTCATTTACACACTGCTGTAATCAATCTTAAACACTCGTATCATTTCTAATACTGATATAATCTGGGTTTGATTTGTTTCAGAGGTGTTGTTATAAAGTACATGAACATACTGAATTCACCAAACAGTGATAGACTGATAGCTAAATATTGCCCTATCAAACCATACAACAATGTAAAGCGTATTTATTCAGCGTTCTGGTCATGTATATATTTCAATAGAAAAAAAAAATCTCCCCCATCCACTGTCTCCTGTTTTTTAATCTTCCTCCCTTTCATGCTTCCTCTTCCTCTTACTGCGACATTGCCTTTAATATTTATGTTTATAGCTATGCTACTGTAAACATATTTATGAAGACTAATATTTACAGCTATGCTACTGTAAACATTTATGAAGACTAATATTTACAGCTATGCTACTGTAAACACATTTATGAAGACTAATATTTACAGCTATGCTACTGTAAACATTTATGAAGACTAATATTTACAGCTATGCTACTGTAAACATTTATGAAGACTAATATTTACAGCTATGCTACTGTAAACACATTTATGAAGACTAATATTTACAGCTATGCTACTGTAAACATATTTATGAAGACTAATATTTACAGCTATGCTACTGTAAACATTTATGAAGACTAATATTTACAGCTATGCTACTGTAAACATATTTATAAAGACTAATATTTACAGCTATGCTACTGTAAACACATTTATGAAGACTAATATTTACAGCTATGCTACTGTAAACATATTTATGAAGACTAATATTTACAGCTATGCTACTGTAAACATATTTATGAAGACTAATATTTACAGCTATGCTACTGTAAACATATTTATGAAGACTAATATTTACAGCTATGCTACTGTAAACACATTTATGAAGACTAATATTTACAGCTATGCTACTGTAAACATTTATGAAGACTAATATTTACAGCTATGCTACTGTAAACATATTTATTGAAGACTAATATTTACAGCTATGCTACTGTAAACATTTATGAAGACTAATATTTACAGCTATGCTACTGTAAACATTTATGAAGACTAATATTTACAGCTATGCTACTGTAAACACATTTATGAAGACTAATATTTACAGCTATGCTACTGTAAACATTTATGAAGACTAATATTTACAGCTATGCTACTGTAAACACATTTATGAAGACTAATATTTACAGCTATGCTACTGTAAACATTTATGAAGACTAATATTTACAGCTATGCTACTGTAAACATTTATGAAGACTAATATTTACAGCTATGCTACTGTAAACACATTTATGAAGACTAATATTTACAGCTATGCTACTGTAAACATATTTATGAAGACTAATATTTACAGCTATGCTACTGTAAACATTTATGAAGACTAATATTTACAGCTATGCTACTGTAAACATATTTATAAAGACTAATATTTACAGCTATGCTACTGTAAACACATTTATGAAGACTAATATTTACAGCTATGCTACTGTAAACATATTTATGAAGACTAATATTTACAGCTATGCTACTGTAAACATATTTATGAAGACTAATATTTACAGTTATACTACTGTAAACATATTTATTGAAGACTAATATTTACAGCTATGCTACTGTAAACATTTATGAAGACTAATATTTACAGCTATGCTACTGTAAACATTTATGAAGACTAATATTTACAGCTATGCTACTGTAAACACATTTATGAAGACTAATATTTACAGCTATGCTACTGTAAACATATTTATGAAGACTAATATTTACAGCTATGCTACTGTAAACATTTATGAAGACTAATATTTACAGCTATGCTACTGTAAACATATTTATAAAGACTAATATTTACAGCTATGCTACTGTAAACACATTTATGAAGACTAATATTTACAGCTATGCTACTGTAAACATATTTATGAAGACTAATATTTACAGCTATTCTACTGTAAACATTTATGAAGACTAATATTTACAGCTATGCTACTGTAAACATTTATGAAGACTAATATTTACAGCTATGCTACTGTAAACACATTTATGAAGACTAATATTTACAGCTATGCTACTGTAAACATTTATGAAGACTAATATTTACAGCTATGCTACTGTAAACACATTTATGAAGACTAATATTTACAGCTATGCTACTGTAAACACATTTATGAAGACTAATATTTACAGCTATGCTACTGTAAACATATTTATGAAGACTAATATTTACAGCTATGCTACTGTAAACATTTATGAAGACTAATATTTACAGCTATGCTACTGTAAACATTTATGAAGACTAATATTTACAGCTATGCTACTGTAAACACATTTATGAAGACTAATATTTACAGCTATGCTACTGTAAACACATTTATGAAGACTAATATTTACAGCTATGCTACTGTAAACATATTTATGAAGACTAATATTTACAGCTATGCTACTGTAAACATATTTATGAAGACTAATATTTACAGCTATGCTACTGTAAACACATTTATGAAGACTAATAATTACAGCTATTCTACTGTAAACATTTATGAAGACTAATATTTACAGCTATGCTACTGTAAACATATTTATGAAGACTAATATTTACAGCTATGCTACTGTAAACATTTATGAAGACTAATATTTACAGCTATGCTACTGTAAACATATTTATAAAGACTAATATTTACAGCTATGCTACTGTAAACACATTTATGAAGACTAATATTTACAGCTATGCTACTGTAAACATATTTATGAAGACTAATATTTACAGCTATGCTACTGTAAACATATTTATGAAGACTAATATTTACAGTTATACTACTGTAAACATATTTATTGAAGACTAATATTTACAGCTATGCTACTGTAAACATTTATGAAGACTAATATTTACAGCTATGCTACTGTAAACATTTATGAAGACTAATATTTACAGCTATGCTACTGTAAACACATTTATGAAGACTAATATTTACAGCTATGCTACTGTAAACATATTTATGAAGACTAATATTTACAGCTATGCTACTGTAAACATTTATGAAGACTAATATTTACAGCTATGCTACTGTAAACATATTTATAAAGACTAATATTTACAGCTATGCTACTGTAAACACATTTATGAAGACTAATATTTACAGCTATGCTACTGTAAACATATTTATGAAGACTAATATTTACAGCTATGCTACTGTAAACATTTATGAAGACTAATATTTACAGCTATGCTACTGTAAACATTTATGAAGACTAATATTTACAGCTATGCTACTGTAAACACATTTATGAAGACTAATATTTACAGCTATGCTACTGTAAACATTTATGAAGACTAATATTTACAGCTATGCTACTGTAAACACATTTATGAAGACTAATATTTACAGCTATGCTACTGTAAACACATTTATGAAGACTAATATTTACAGCTATGCTACTGTAAACATATTTATGAAGACTAATATTTACAGCTATGCTACTGTAAACACATTTATGAAGACTAATATTTACAGCTATGCTACTGTAAACATATTTATGAAGACTAATATTTACAGCTATGCTACTGTAAACATTTATGAAGACTAATATTTACAGCTATGCTACTGTAAACATTTATGAAGACTAATATTTACAGCTATGCTACTGTAAACATATTTATGAAGACTAATATTTACAGCTATGCTACTGTAAACACATTTATGAAGACTAATATTTACAGCTATGCTACTGTAAACATATTTATGAAGACTAATATTTACAGCTATGCTACTGTAAACACATTTATGAAGACTAATAATTACAGCTATTCTACTGTAAACATTTATGAAGACTAATATTTACAGCTATGCTACTGTAAACATATTTATGAAGACTAATATTTACAGCTATGCTACTGTAAACACATTTATGAAGACTAATATTTACAGCTATGCTACTGTAAACATTTATGAAGACTAATATTTACAGCTATGCTACTGTAAACATTTATGAAGACTAATATTTACAGCTATGCTACTGTAAACACATTTATGAAGACTAATATTTACAGCTATGCTACTGTAAACATATTTATGAAGACTAATATTTACAGCTATGCTACTGTAAACATTTATGAAGACTAATATTTACAGCTATGCTACTGTAAACATATTTATAAAGACTAATATTTACAGCTATGCTACTGTAAACACATTTATGAAGACTAATATTTACAGCTATGCTACTGTAAACATATTTATGAAGACTAATATTTACAGCTATGCTACTGTAAACATATTTATGAAGACTAATATTTACAGTTATACTACTGTAAACATATTTATTGAAGACTAATATTTACAGCTATGCTACTGTAAACATTTATGAAGACTAATATTTACAGCTATGCTACTGTAAACATTTATGAAGACTAATATTTACAGCTATGCTACTGTAAACACATTTATGAAGACTAATATTTACAGCTATGCTACTGTAAACATATTTATGAAGACTAATATTTACAGCTATGCTACTGTAAACATTTATGAAGACTAATATTTACAGCTATGCTACTGTAAACATATTTATGAAGACTAATATTTACAGCTATGCTACTGTAAACATTTATGAAGACTAATATTTACAGCTATGCTACTGTAAACATATTTATGAAGACTAATATTTACAGCTATGCTACTGTAAACACATTTATGAAGACTAATATTTACAGCTATGCTACTGTAAACATATTTATGAAGACTAATATTTACAGCTATGCTACTGTAAACATTTATGAAGACTAATATTTACAGCTATGCTACTGTAAACATTTATGAAGACTAATATTTACAGCTATGCTACTGTAAACACATTTATGAAGACTAATATTTACAGCTATGCTACTGTAAACACATTTATGAAGACTAATATTTACAGCTATGCTACTGTAAACATATTTATGAAGACTAATATTTACAGCTATGCTACTGTAAACATTTATGAAGACTAATATTTACAGCTATGCTACTGTAAACATTTATGAAGACTAATATTTACAGCTATGCTACTGTAAACACATTTATGAAGACTAATATTTACAGCTATGCTACTGTAAACACATTTATGAAGACTAATATTTACAGCTATGCTACTGTAAACATATTTATGAAGACTAATATTTACAGCTATGCTACTGTAAACATATTTATGAAGACTAATATTTACAGCTATGCTACTGTAAACACATTTATGAAGACTAATAATTACAGCTATTCTACTGTAAACATTTATGAAGACTAATATTTACAGCTATGCTACTGTAAACATATTTATGAAGACTAATATTTACAGCTATGCTACTGTAAACACATTTATGAAGACTAATATTTACAGCTATGCTACTGTAAACATATTTATGAAGACTAATATTTACAGCTATGCTACTGTAAACATATTTATGAAGACTAATATTTACAGCTATGCTACTGTAAACATATTTATGAAGACTAATATTTACAGCTATGCTACTGTAAACATATTTATGAAGACTAGTGAAGCTTATACCTATTGCTTTTTTTTATTGTGGTTCCAGCTGATTGGTGTGTCTACAGTTTTGCTCCTGTATTTTGCACCATTATTCCATCATGAAAGATTTCTCTGTCAAAAGCATCCAAGTGTGTTTAGTGATTTGCAAATCACTTTGTGTAATGTTTTGCAACAAGTGTGTAGCCGACAATGTGCTTATAGTTGTGCAGATCTAGCCTTGTGTTTTGCTGCTTGAGTGTATGGTTTTGCTAGTTGTGGGGGGAAAGTTTCATTTTAGTGTGTTAGCAATCGTGAAAAACTGTAATCAAGGGACTAAGCCGAAAAGAAAATGAATGAATAAATAAGATGCACATGTTCAGATCATTTTACTGCTATATAGTTTGTAAAATGCATGCAGCAGAAAGATGCTGTGTAGTTGAGCTTCATCATATTTCGTTTTTATTCATCGAGTGGCAACAGATTAATTTCTGCTGTGCTTTATAGACTGCAGATCATTTCAGAGCAGCTTCAGTAATTAACAGGAGTTAGGACAGATGTTATGATGGAGGATTGTAATGCTGTTGTGCTTCTGCTCTTATCTGCTCAAAGACGCTGCTGGTAATGTGGAGGGTAAGAGAAGTGTGTGTGTGTGGTTGAGTGCATGTGTGTGCGTGCACATATAAGTGTGGGTGATGGTTGTATATTTATTTATTCACTTATGCGTTTGTGTGTGTGCGTGTGCGCGCGTTTGTTTGTTTTTGTATGTGTGCGTGCGTGTGTCTGTGTGTGTGCGCATGCAAATTTAAGTGTGTGTACTATGCGTGTATATCCACATATAATTGTGTGTGTGTATGTGCACATATAATTGTGTGTGTGTGTGTGTGTGTGTGTGTGTGTGTGTGTGTGTGTATCTGTGTGTCCGTGGACATTTAAGTGTGTGTGTGTGTGTGTGTGTGTGTGTACAAGTGTCTGTGTCAGCACGCACATATAAGAGTGTGTGTGTGTGTGTCCGTCCACATGTAATTGTGTGTGTGTGTATGTGCACATATAATTGTGTGTGTGTGTGTGTTGGTTATAGTTTTTGTCTGTTATGGAGATCAGATGTTGTCTTGTCCACATTTATGACAGAAAATCAGACAATCATTAATAATCCAGCTGTATTCTCCGGCTCCTGTATGAGCAGCAGGGTCTTGCTTTAGTCAGTGTGAGTCTTCACAGTGTCTTCAGTTTGTCCATGTGAAGACGTGTTTTACAGTGTTTTACAGTGTTTGACAGTGGTGTTTGTGTTTATTACAATAATATATAGATAATTACAATAATATACATTCAATAAATTTAATATAGATAATTACAATATGCATTTGTCATAACATAATATTGTCAGTTAGAAAGTTTTTGTGAATGTATACTTGTGTGTGTGTGTGTGTGTGTGTGTGTGTGTGTGTGTGCATGTATTTATATATGTGTGTTTATACGTATGCGAGTACATACACACACATGTACATATATAAATACACGCACGCAAATAATAACTATTACTTTTTATCATAAATGCATATTGCAATAATATAAAATTTATTGAATGTATAATATTTACCGTCAAGCCAGGGGTATGCAAAACTTCGTGCTTGACTATATAAATATAGTATATCGAATGAAATTGAAAGTTGTACAGCTATTGAAAAGATTTATAGCCACCAGTGTCATGTTGTGCTGTATTTACAGGTCGAGTGCGCACCAAACGCCAGAGTTCAGAGACGACGGCTGGAGGAGGAGCTTCTGTGACTGACAGCAGGGGGCGGAGCCGAGCCAAAGCTGCCTCCCAATCACAGCGTGAGTTTGGGATTCGGGATTTATCACTCAAATATAAACACAGGAACATCATGGCACATTATAGTTCACACAGATGCATATAATCACCTTTAAGAGTTTCTTGAACACAAGAGAAGATATTTTGAAGAATGTTGGAAACCGGCGACCATTGACTTCCATAGTAGAAATCAATACAATTTCAAAATATCTTCTTGTGTCTCCGTGTGTGCCGCTTCATCAGCTGTTATTCAAATATGATTAATCACCCGCTGTATTAACCCAACACGCTGACTCTGCTGAGGTGTGTGTGTGTGTGTGTGTGTGTGTTTCAGCGGGCAGTCGCTCCAGTTCTCCACGAAAGCTCTTGTCGTATGGAAGAGTGTCTGGAGTTTCTGCATCACACACTCACAGACTCGGTAAAATACCTCGCAGTCAAGGCTGCAGTCGAGAGACCAGCCCGAGCAGAGCAACACACGGTAAACACACACACATGCACATAGACGTGCTAATATTGTACTCATACACACACACACACACACACACACACACACACACACACACACACACACACACACAGACACATAGAGATGCTAGCATGCATACTCTTACACTCTAACACACACACACACACACACACACACACACACACACATATATACATCATACATAAACACTAACAGTGACACACGTTAACATGCATACTCATGCACTCACACAGTGTACACGTGCACACACACAAACACACACACACACACACACACACATAGAGATGCTAACATGCATACTCTTACACTCATTCAAACACACACACACACACACACACACACACGCTAACATGCATACTCATACACTTAAACATAAATACACACACACACACACACACGCACACACACACTAGTTTTCATGTGTTGTATTCAGTTGTTTGTCACACTTGTTTGAGTCTTAATTACTTTAATAGTGATGCTGCTAATGTTATTAATCTCTCGTGTTTACAGTTTTTGTTTTGGTATTTGTGTTCATGCGATGTTTTGTTGATATAATTATTTAGTTGAAATAGCACATATTATATTTGTATTTTAATTATTACATTTCTTTTCATCATTTTTGTCAGAGGACTGTTATATTACTGTTGTTTTGGTGTTTGTTAATTATGATTGGTTCAGATTTTCTGTGTATTTTGTTCTTTTTCAAATTATTTTTCCCTGATTTCCTTTTCATTTCATAATTCGTTACAGTTCATATCTCTGCTGCTGCTGAACAGAACAATAACTTTTATTTATATTATTATTGTTATCATTTTTATTGTTATTATTAATGCATACTTGATGTGTTCGCCATATTCTTGTTGTTCTCTGCAATTGGGGATTGGTATTTTATTTTTGTTGTGGTTGTTATTGTCATGTGTACAAATATATATACACACATATATATATATATATATATATATATATATATATATATATATATATATACACACACACACACACACGCTCACCGGCCACTTTATTAGGTACACCTGTCCAACTGCTCGTTAATGCAATTGTCTAATCAGCCAATCACATGGCAGCAGCTCAATGCATCTAGGCAATTCAAAGAGAGCATCAGAATGAGGAAGAAAGGAGATTTAAAAGACTTTGAACGTGGGATGGTTGTTGATGCCAGACGGGCTGCTCTGAGTATTTCAGAAACTGCTGATCTACTGGGATTTTCATGCACAACCATCTCTATGGTTTACAGAGAATGGTCTGACAAAGAGGAAATATCCAGTGAGCGGCAGTTCTGTGGGCGCAAATGCCTTGTTGATGCCAGAGGTCAGAGGAGAATGGCCAGACTGGTTCCAGCTGATAGAAAGGCAACAGTAACTCAAATAAGCACTCGTTACAACCGAGGTCTGCAGAAGAGCATCTCTGAACACACAACACGTCCAACCTTGAGGCGGATGGGCTACAGCAGCAGAAGACCACACCGGGTGCCGCTCCTGTCAGCTAAGAACAGGAAACTGAGGCTACAATTCACACAGGCTCACCAAAACTGGACAATAGAAGATTGGAGAAACGTTGCCTGGTCTGATGAGTCTCCATTTCTGCTGCCACATTCGGATGGTCGGGTCAGAATTTGGCCTCAACAACATGAAAGCATGGATCCATCCTGCCTTGTATCAGCGGTTCAGGCTGGTGGAGATGGTGTAATGGTGTGGGGGAGATTTTCTTGGCACACTTTGGGTCCATTAGTACCAATTGAGCCTCGAGTTAACACCACAGCCTACCTGAGTATTGTTGCTGACCATGTCCATCCCTTTATGAGCACAGTGTCTCCATCTTCTGATGGCTACTTCCAGCAGGATAACGCACCATGTCATGGTGTGAATCATCTCAGACTGGTTTCTTGAACATGACAATGAGTTCACTGTACTCAAATGGCCTCCACAGTCACCAGAGCTCAATCTAATAGAGCACCTTTGGGATGTGGTGGAACGGGAGATTGGCATCATGGATGTGCAGCCGACAAATCTGCAGCAACAGCGTGATGCTATCATGTCAATATGGAGCAAAATCTCTGAGGAATACTTCCAGTAGCTTGTTGAATCTCTGACATGAAGGATTAAGGCAGTTCTGAAGGCAAAAGAGGGTCCAACCCGGTACTAATAAGGTGTACCTAATAAAGTGGCCGGTGAGTGTAAATAACTTGTGTGTGATATATGTTACGTGTGTATGCATATATTGTTTGTGTGCATGATGTTTGTAATGTGCGTGTGTGTGTATATAATGGTTTTGTGTGTATGTGTGTGTGTCAGCACGGGGCAGTCGTATCCCGAGACCCAGTGTGAGTCAGGGTTGTAGTCGTGACACGAGTCGAGAGAGCAGTCGAGACACCAGTCCTGCCCGCGGCTTCAGTCCTCTGGGTGAGAGTTACACTTCTAAATGCTTAATGGGGCTATTTTCGGTTTCATAAGGTTTCTTTTACAGACTGGATGTTGCAATGTAATTAAAATATAACCAGTTAAATAGACTTCAGCATTCATTTAGTTGTTCAAGCGTAAAACGATATGAAAGACCGTGTAAACGCCTGCGCCATCAGGATCAGCAGGCGAGCGCTGAAACTCCATTGACAATACTGGGGTAAAATACATGCTCATATTTTAAAGAGATGCTTCTTGTCCGGTTTGAGACCATCTTTATATCGTATATCAGTCAAACAGTGAAGATAAATGACTTTTAAAGAAATCAGATCTTAAACGTGGAGATTTTGTAATGTATGACATTGCACAGGAAGCTGACTGAAGATTAAAAGTCCCAGTTCTTTGGGTGTGTTAGTGCACTGAGGAAATAACCTGTTTTTCTCTGCTTGAGGGTTGTGTTTGAATGTGTGTGTGTATATCTGTGTGCGTCTCTTCCCAGCGTCACACAGACACTGTCGCTCCACGGGTGCACTGACGGGCACTGATGGTCTACAGACAGGTGATTTTCATCATCATCATCATCATCATCATCATCATTAGAGAGTGTGTGCAGTACTGATGTTCATCCACACAGTGGCGCCACTGAGCTCAATCCTCACACACTGAACATTGATGTGGAGCGCTCTGCTGTTCTGCGCATTTACAGCCCCTTATTTGTGACTCTGGACCACTCATAAGTGTCTGCTTTTCGAATTGAGATGTGTACATCATCTGAAAGCGGAATAAATAAGATTTCTATTGATGACTGAGGTGTTGCAATATTTGGACAATATTTTGGATTGGAAAATCTGGAATCTGAGAGTCTAAAAAAACTAAAATATTCAGGAAATCACCTTTAAAGTTAGCTAAATAAAGCGTTTAGCAATGCATATTACTAATCAAAAATTAAATTTAGTTAAATTTTATTTATTTTACTTAATATTTAATATTTTATTGATTTTTTGGCGTAAAAGAAAAATCAATAATTTTAACCCTTACAATTTATTTTTGGCTGTTACTAAAAATATACTCGAGCAACTTAAGGCTGGTTTTGTGCTCCAGGGTCCTGTATTATTGTTTATTTTTCATGCATTTTTATTGTGAAATGTGTATTTTTTTTGTCTTTTATGTTTGCATATTTAAAAGTCATTTTTGGGGAAATATGTGCTTTTATTTATGTTTTTTATTTCTATTTCTGTTGTTGGTGCATGTACTCTGTTGTATTTTACATATATAAATGAGTTCAGAGATTTCATCCTAATCTGGCGTAATATTCATCTATTATTTTTGAATGGAAAAATGTATTGCATCATAAACAAACATTAGAATCCCCAGAGATATTTAATAATTGAACAAAACTTGAACCATCAGATGGCTCATAAAGAGATTACTTTTGATCATTTATTGTATATTTATTATACATTTTTATTTGAAAAACCTTTTCAGTGTGCCTTAAGACCCACATTTGCTTTTGATTTGCAATGTTTGTCATCTAAGACTGCTTTTTTATTGAATATTCCAACACAATCTCACGGCAATTCGTAACTTTTTGCTTTAGTGGCTAATTCGTATGAATTCGTACGATCTAATTCGTACATTTTCGTATGATTTGCTCATCCCCCAATGACGGTTGGGTTAAGGGGTGGGGTTAGGTGCCACGCCTCCTTTTTAAAGTCGTATAATTTCGTACGACTGAACTCGTACGAATTCGTACGAATTAGCCACTAAACTGACAAAACGTAAAATACTTGCGTTTTCTCGTGAGATCAGGCTGAATATTCAGTTGCCGTTTCTTATATATTCGTCACATGCAGAAATAGTTTGTATTTTGTCTGTGTGCTGTGATGTTGAATTATTGGAATCATCTATTCGCATGTCATTAAAATGCAGTTTTAATTTCTCCTTTATTTTATTCGTTATGCATTTCTGTGACTTGTATACACATGGACATATATGCAAATTACATAAATGACATACAAGTTCATATTTGCATTGCGCATATTTAAAATATGCCATATATGCAGCATATTTCAATATTTCATTTTTTGTAGCCATTGAAATTACAAATATGTACATATATAATAGCTATAATGTTATATTTGTGTTCATATAAGACCGTATATAAACACATGTAGAACGTTATAGTAATTATATAGCTAATATATTTATATTTGTAATTTTGGTTGTTGAAAAAAAATTGCGACAGCCACATATGGCAGCTATTTTTTGCAATATTTGAAAATATATATTGCATTTACATATGGAGCCAGATCAGTCTCAAAAATAAAACATTTACAAAATAAAATTCGTACACGCACAGCACAATTCACATTTACAAAATCCAATTTGTAAATTCAAAACAATTCATAAATACAGCACACAATTTATGAATTCAAAAGTAAAAATCGGAAAAATTTCCGCCAAATGAATTGGATTTGTGTATTTATGAATCACGTTTTGAATTTACAAATTGGATTTGTGTATTAACGAATCACGTTTTGAATTTACCAATTGAATTTGTGTATTTATGAATTGTGTTTTTAAACTTACGAATTGGATTTGTGTGTTTATGAATCACGTTTTGAATTTACGAATTGGATTTGTGTATTAACGAATCACGTTTTGAATTTACGAATTGGATTTGTGTGTTTATGAATTGGATTTGTGTATTTACAAATCGTGTTTTAAACTTACGAATTGGATTTGTGTGTTTATGAATCACGTTTTGAATTTACGAATTGGATTTGTGTATTTACGAATCGTGTTTTAAACTTACGAATTGGATTTGTGTGTTTATGAATTGGATTTGTGTATTTACAAATCGTGTTTTAAACTTACGAATTGGATTTGTGTGTTTATGAATCACGTTTTGAATTTACGAATTGGATTTGTGTATTTACGAATCGTGTTTTAAACTTACGAATTGGATTTGTGTGTTTATGAATTGGATTTGTGTATTTACAAATCGTGTTTTAAACTTACGAATTGGATTTGTGTGTTTATGAATCACGTTTTGAATTTACGAATTGAATTTTGAATTGACAAATTGGTTTGTGTATATTATAAATCGTGTTTTACAAATTGGATTTGGTATATTATGAATTGTTCTGAACTTACGAATTGGAGTTAGTAAATATGAATTGTGTTGTGGATGTATAAACTATGTTTTGTAAATGTATTGTTTCTGAGACTGATCTGGCTCCATATTTACATTATGGCTTATTTTATACATGTGAACTGCAAGTATAAACTTGTATGTCATATATGTCATTTGCATATATCAGATTTGTTTGTGCATGTGTGTGATGTCTAATATATCTCTGTGTATGTGTGTGTGTGTTCAGATCGATTCGGGCTCCTCCATCAGGCTCGTATCTCTGCGTCAGTGAACGCCATGCGGATCCTGAACACCGGCACAGAGGTGGAGGCGGCGGTCGCAGACGCTTTGGTGAGAATCAGATCTGTCTCTGGTCATTAAAAAAATCATTGCCAACACGTAGTGTAAAAGAAAAAAAGGCCATCATTTCAATGCTAAAAAAAATCCGTAACCTGGTTACCAGTAAGTTTCCTCAGTACTGTATTCACCAGCATGGACCACACCACACTCTGAGCTAGACTTTATTGTAGTGATGAAATGGGTGGTAAGGGAACAGTGGGATGAAGGGGAACAGAAGTAAGAGGATAAACAGTGAGCAGGTAGTTAGGTTGATCGGGCATCCTACGAGGATGCCCAGAGACTCAGAGTGAGGGCACCGTCTCTGCAATATTTTGGTAGTGTGATTAGGACCCCCCAATTCAACCTAGGAGGGAAGAGATGTGTTTATGAGGATTGTTAATGGGAAGCAAGCTAATAGAGGGAGGGAGGTTGGCTTCGAGAGAACGAAGAAGAGTGCTAGGGGCTGGTTTGTCTTAAATAAGTTTTAGGGACTAGGTGATTGGTTGAGGCAAAGTAAGACGTGGTCCTGCTGCCAAACCTTTGTTATCAAATTAACTCCATTATACAGTGAATGACCGTAAATGGACTGGCTTATTTGTTCAATCTGTCCCTGCTATCATACTGTGCATAAGTTGTATAAATCAGTTCAGAGAAGCAGAGAAATAATTGTAAATTAGCATTTTTTGTTGTTTTACATGTTTATTTTTTCTTGTCTACAGTAAAGTAGAGCAGTGACTGCAGATTAGAGGAAAATAGTGCTGTAAAAATACTACTAAAGTCTGCAAATGTACTCAAGTAAAAGTGCACTTTCTCCTGAAATGACTCACTAAAGTACGATTCCTGTGTAAAACGAACTCACAGTTACTTGAGTGTTTGTAATCTGCTGCGTTACACCTCACTGACGTGTTTGGCTTTACTCTGCTTCAGCTTCTGGGAGACTCCAGGAATAAGGTACTGAAACTAATAAACCTTCTTCAAATGTTCTCCAGTAATGCTTTTATATTATCATAATCATCTGTGGTAAATGTTGTTTGTATGACGCTCACTTAGCAAAAGCATGGACTGCGTGACGGCACCTTTTACAATGCTGATAAAACCAGACAAGAGTTATGAAAGCTGAACATATCTCTACTGTGTGTGTGTGTGTGTGTGTGTGCGTGCGTGTGTGTGTGTTTGTGTTTCAGCGTGGTCAGGTGCGGCGGCGGTATGAGTCTCCAGGTGTGTGTTCAGATGATGATGTGAACAGTGATGCGTCAAGTGTGTGCTCTGAGCGCTCCTTTAGTTCTCGTAATGGCGGCGTAGCTCCACATCACCTGCGGCAGACAGAGGATGTGGCGGAAATCCTGAACCGCTGCGCCAGCGCTAACTGCAGTGAGAGGAAAGAAGGACTGATGAGCCTCCAGAACCTGCTGAAGAACCAGAGAGTACTCAGGTACAACACACACACACATACATGCTTTTCAGAATAAAACTCAATTTTTCTTGTTGTTTTTTAAAAATCTAGAACCAAAAAAAAAACAGAACAGAAAGCAAAATCTCTACAACTAAAAAACCGAGTCTAGAACCAAAAAATTTAGAAGTTAGATCCGAAAAAAGTCTACAATCTAGAACTGAAAAAGTCTACAACTGAAAGAAAAATCTAGCACCAAAAAAAAGTCTACAACCAAATAAGTCTAGAACCGAAAACAAAGACTAGACCGAAAAGTCTAGAACAGAAAACAATCTAGAACCGAAAAAGTCTTGAACCAAAAACACAATCTAGAACCAAAAAACATCTAGAACCAAAAACAAAGTCTAGAACCAAAAACACAATCTAGAACTGAAAAAGTCTAGAACTAAAAACAAAGTCTACAACTGAAAACACAATCTAGAGCTGAAAAAAGTCTAGAACCGAAAACACAATCTAGAACTGAAAAACGTCAAGAACCGAAAACACAATCTAGAACCGAAAATACAATCTAGAGCTGAAAAAAGTCTAGAAATCACAATCTAGAACTGAAAAACATCTAGAACTGAAAACAATCTAGAGCTGAAAAATCTAGAACGAAAACACAATCTAGAACCAAAAAAAGTCTAGAACCAAAAACACATTCTAGAACTGAAAAACATCTAGAACCAAAAACACAATCTAGAACTGAAAACACAATCTAGAGCTGAAAAACATCTATAACTAAAAACAAAGTCTATAACCGAAAACACAATCTAGAAATGAAAAATGTCTAGAACAGGAACAGAGTCTAGAACCGAGAAAAAAGTCTAGAAGTGGAAAAAAGATCCATTCTGAAATGCAGGATACAAAATTGCAAGTTTTTCATGTAATTTTAAAAATGTAATTTAAAAGTGAAAATGAATCAAAATTGAGCATTAACTAATGTCGTCATATCGGTGCCGCCAACTTTTCAAATGGACATTTAAATAGAGTGTATGTGTGTGTGTGTGTTTGTTTATTGTTTTCAGTCGTGTGGAGCTGAAGCGCCTGTGTGAAATCTTCACCAGGATGTTTGCTGATCCGCACAGCAAGGTGACTTTTATCTGAACACAGTCACATGACTCCTGCTATATCTGATGATTAATAAACATCTGCTGTTTGTCATCACCTCTGATGCTCATGTTTTACTCTCTTTCATCCTCTGCTGATTGGTCAATTGATCAGAGAGTAAGTCTTTACTTTCACTTTGAATACAATAGAAGTTATTATTATTATTATTATTATTATTTGTACTATATTTGTACATATTGTGCTCATTTCAGTCTTAAATCATTTGAGTTAATGTTACTGGTTCACTCAGAAAATGTGACTGAGGCTGATAAGATGTCAGAGATGCACATCTCAAATGTGTGTGTGTGTGTGTGTGTGTCATGTATATATACATGTCTATATATGTGTGTGTGCACGTGTGTATATGTGCATGCTTGTCTAGATCTGTGTGTGCATGTGTATGTGTGCACGTGTGTCTATGTGCATGTGTACATGTATACGTGTGTTTGTATGTCTGTGTGCACGTGTGTGTATGTGCATTTGTGTGTGTACATGTATATGTGTGTGTGTGTGTGTGTGTGTGCGTGCATGCGTGTGTATTCATGTATCCGTGTGTGTATGTGCATGTGTGTGTCTGCGCATATGTGTGTTTGTGCATGTGTGTGTGTGTGTGTCTGTGCATGTGTCTGTGTACTTGTGTATGAATATGTTTGTATGTCTGTGTGTGTGTGTGTGTGTGTACACGTGTATGTATGTGCATGTGTGTTTACATGTATATGCGTGTGTGTATGTCTGTGTGTACATTTGTGTATGCATGCATATGTGTGTGTCTGTGCGTGTGTGTGTATGTATGTCTGTCTCTGTATGTGTATATAAAATGTGTGTGTGTGTGTGTGTGTGTGTGCAGGTGTTCAGCATGTTTCTGGAGACTCTGCTGGACTTCATCTCTCTGCACAGGGAGGATCTGCAGGACTGGCTCTTCATCCTCCTCACGCAGCTGCTGAAGAAGACGGGGGTCGACCTGCTGGGGTCCGTACAGGCCAGAGTACAGCGGGCGCTCGACGTCACACGGTCTGAGCAACACACACACACCTACATATACATACATACACACACATGCACACACATATATACATGCACATGGATGCATGCATGCACACACACACACACGCATGCACACATACATACATGCGCACACACATATACACACAGATTCACACACATACAGAAATATATACATAAACATGCTCACTCTTGTTCTCCTGTGTGTGTGTGTGTGTGTGTGTGTGTGTGTGTGTGTGTGTGTGTGTGTGTGTGTGTGTGTTCTGGTTTTCTCAGAGAGTCGTTTCCATACGATCAGCAGTTCAACATCCTGATGCGCTTCATTGTTGATCAAACACAAACACCAAACCTCAAGGTGGGTCACGTCGTCCTGCTCATATACACACACATATATAAACACACACACACACATACGCATGGTCATATATGCACATGTGTATGTGTGTGTATAAACGGTGTGTGTATGTGTTTGTTTGCATACATAGTCATATGCAGTATGCACGTGTGTGTGTGTGTGTGTGTGTGTGTGTGTGTGTGTGTGTGTGTGTGTGTGCATGTGTCTGTATGTACACTACCTGACAAAAGTCTTGTCGTGATCCCAGTTGTGAGAGCAACAAATAATAACTTGACTTCTAGTTGATCATTTGGGAAAGTGGCAGAAGGTGGATTTTCCTGCTGGATCATCTGTTGATCTGCATCTCAATCATCACAAATACTGCAGAAGACCTACTGGAACCCACATGGAGCCAAGATTCTCACAGAAATCAGTCAAGTTTGGTGAAGGAAAAGTCATGGTTTGGGGTTACATTCAGTATGGGGGCGTGCAAGAGATCTGCGACATGAACAGCCTGAGATATCAAGACATTTGTGCTGCCCATTACATTACAAACCACAGGAGAGGGCAAATTCTCCAGCAGGATAGCACTCCTTCTCATACTTCAGCCTCCACATCAAAGCTCCTGAAAGCAAAGAAGGTCAAGGTGCTCCAGGATTGGCCAGCCCAGTCACCAGACATGAACATTATTGAGCATGTCTGGGGTAAGATGTAGGAGGAGGAGGCGTTGAAGATGAACACAAAGACTCTTGATGAACTCTGGGAGTCCTGCAAGAAGGCTTTCTTCACCATTCCAGATGACTTTATTAATCAGTGATTTGAGTCATTGCAGAGATGTATGGATGCAGTCC
>NC_079445.1:45195645-45208145 GCF_903798145.1 Danio aesculapii | reverse complement strand
GCAACATGCTTTATACTGGAAACATGCTAGCAACAACGCTGATTCATACTGAAAACATACTAGCAACATGCTAATTCATACTACTAAAATGCTAGCTACAATGCTAGTTCATACTGGAAACATGTTAACAACATGCTAATCTATTCCGGAAACATGCTAGCAACACGCTGCTTTATATTGTAAACATGCTAGCTACAATGCTAATTCATACTGGAAACATGCTAACAACATATTAATTCATTCTTGAAAAATGTTAACAATACGTTAACTCATACTAGAAACATGCTAATTCATACAAGACACATTAACAACATGCTAAATAATAACCAAAACATGTTAATAACATGCTAATTTATACTGGAAACAGGCCAACAACATGCTAATTTGTTCTTGGAACATGTTAACAACATGTTAATCCATTTTGGAAACATGGTAGCAACATGTTAATTAATAATGGAAACACCCTAACAACATGCTGATTCATACTGAAAACATGCTAGCAACATGCTTCTTCATACTGGTAAAATGCTAGCAACAATGCTGATTCATACTGAAAACATGCTAGCAACATGCTAATTCATATTCGAAACATACAAATGATATGCCAATTCATACTGCAAAAATGCTAGCTACAATGCTAATTCATACTGGAAACATGTTAACAACATGCTAATCCATTCTGGAAACATGTTAATTCATACTGGAAAAATGCTAACAACATGCTGATTCATACTGAAAACCTGTTAACAACATGCTTATTCATACTGGAAACATGCTAGCAACATGCCAATTCATACTGGAAACATGCTAACAACAAGCTAATTCATTCTTGAAAAATGTTAGAAATACATTAACTCATTCTAGAAACATGCTAATTCATACAAGACACATTAACAACATGTTAAATAATAACCGAAACATGTTTACAACATGCTAATTTATACCGAAAACAGGCTAACAACATGCTAATTTGTACTTGGAACATGTTAACAACATGTTAATCCATTTTGGAAACATGCTAGCAACATGCTGATTCATACTGAAAACATGCTAGCAACATGCAAATTCATATTCGAAACATGCTAATGACATGCTAATTCATACTGCAAAAATGCTAGCTACAATGCTAATTCATACTGGAAACATGTTAACAACATGCTAATCCATTCTGGAAACATGCTAGCAACACGCTACTTTACACTGTAAACATGCTAGCTACAATGCTAATTCATACTGGAAACATGTTAACAACATGTTGATCCATTCTGGAAACATGTTAATTCATACTGGAAAAATGCTAACAACATGCTGAGTCATACTGAAAACCTGTTAACAACATGCTTATTCATACTGGAAACATGCTAGCAACAATGCTAATTCATACTGGAAACATGCTAACAACATGCTAATTCATTCTTGAAAAATGTTAACAATACGTTAACTCATACTAGAAACATGCCAATTCATACAAGACACATTAACAACATGCTAAATAATACCGAAACATGTTAATAACATGCTAATTTATACTGGAAGCAGGCTAACAACATGCTAATTTGTTCTTGGAACATGTTAACAACATGTTAATCCATTTTGGAAAAATGCTAGCAACATGCTAATTAATAATGGAAACACGTTAACAACATGCTGATTCATACTGAAAACATGCTAGCAACATGCTTCTTTATACTGGAAACATGCTAGCAACAACGCTGATTCATACTGAAAACATACTAGCAACATGCTAATTCATATTCGAAACATGCTAATTCATACTACTAAAATGCTACCTACAATGCTAATTCATACTGGAAACATGTTAACAACATGCTAATCCATTCTGGAAACATGCTAGCAACACGCTACTTTATACTGTAAACATGCTAGCTACAATGCTAATTCATACTGGAAACATGTTAACAACATGCTAATCCATTATGGAAACATGTTAATTCATACTGGAAAAATGTTATCATGCTGATTCATACTGAAAACATGGTAGCAACAATGCTAATTCATACTGGAAACATGCTAACAACATGCTAATTCATTCTTGAAAAATGTTAACAATACGTTAACTCATACTAGAAACATGCTAATTCATACAAGACACATTAACAACATGTTAAATAATACCCGAAACATGTTAACAACATGCTAATTTATACTGGAAACAGGCTAACAACATGCTAATTTGTTCTTGGAACATGTTAACAACATGTTAATCCATTTTGGAAACATGCTAGCAACATGCTAATAATAATGAAAACACGCTAACAACATGCTGATTCATACTGAAAACATGCTAGCAACATGCTTCTTTATACTGGAAACATGCTAGCAACAACGATGTTTCATACTAAAAACATACTAGCAAAATGCTAATTCATATTCGAAACATGCTAATTCATACTACTAAAATGCTAGCTACAATACTAATTCATACTGGAAACATGTTAACAACATGCTAATCCACTCTGGAAACATGCTAGCAACACGCTACTTTATACTTTAAACATGCTAGCTACAATGCTAATTTATACTGGAAACATGTTAACAACATGCTAATCCATTATGGAAACATGCTAGCAACACGCTACTTTATACTGTAAACATGCTAGCTACAATGCTAATTTATACTGAAAACATGCTAGCAACATGCCTCTTTATACTGGTAAAATGCTAGCAACAATGCTGATTCATACTGAAAACATGCTAGCAACATGCTAATTCATATTCGAAACATGCTAATGACATGCTAATTCATACTGCAAAAATGCTAGCTACAATCCTAATTCATACTGGAAACATGTTAACAACATGCTAATCCATTCTGGAAACATGCTAGCAACATGCTACTTTATACTGTAAACATGCTAGCTACAATGCTAATTCATACTGGAAACATGTTAACAACATGTTAATCCATTCTGGAAACATGTTAATTCATACTGGAAAAATGTTAACAATATGCTGAGTCATACTGAAAACCTGTTAACAACATGCTTATTCATACTGGAAACATGCTAGCAACAATGCTAATTCATACTGGAAACATGCTAACAACATGCTAATTCATTCTTGAAAAATGTTAACAATACGTTAACTCATACTAGAAACATGCTAATTCATACAAGACACATTAACAACATGCTAAATAATACCGAAACATGTTAACAACATGCTAATTTATACTTGGAACTTGTTAACAACATGTTAATCCATTTTGGAAACATGCTAGCAACATGCTAATTAATAATGGAAACACCCTAACAACATACTGATTCATACTGAAAACATGCTAGCAGCATGCTTCTTCATACTGGTAAAATGCTAGCAACAATGCTGATTCATACTGAAAACATGCTAGCAACATGCTAATTCATATTCGAAACATGCTAATGACATGCTAATTCATACTGAAAACCTGTTAACAACATGCTAATCCATTCTGGAAACATGCTAGCAACATGCTACTTTATACTGTAAACATGCTAGCTACAATGCTACTTCATACTGGAAACATTTTTACAACATGCTAATCCATTCTGGAAACATGTTAATTCATACAAGACACATTAACAACATGTTAAATAATACCCGAAACATGTTAACATGCTAATTTATACTGGAAACAGGCTAACAACATGCTAATTTGTACTTGGAACATGTTAACAACATGCTAATTCATACTAAAAAACATAGCAGCAACTTGCTAATTCATAATATAAAACATGCTAGTAACATGCTAATTTGTACTAAATTTGTGCTAACAACATGCCAATTCACACTAGAAACATGTTAATATTATACTAATTCAGGGTATCTATCTATCTGTCTATCTATCTGCCTGTCTGTCTGTCTATTCTTTTTTACAGTTTCAAGCAACTGGTTTGCCTTAAAAGTAATTTTGTCTTAAAATTCCTGAAGAAGCACAATGGTTTGTTCATCTCACTGTGAGAATCTGTCCCACATCTTCATGTCCTCTGTGACATTTTGTTGACATTCTGTGAGATTTGATGTTGTCATTGCTTTGCTTCATAGTGACTTTACCGTCTCTGTCTAAAAAGTCCACTTTGTCTCTGCAGCTGAGTCGTAAATACATTCATCACGTCTGCGTGTCCATCCCGTATTGTGTTGTATGCTGAAATCAGAGTAAATTGAGTCAGATCTGTGTGTTTTCAGTCTGCTGGAGTACGACACAGAGAACATGAACGCAGAGGAGATCTTCAGAGTGACAGAAGCCATCCAGAGCTTCAGTTTCCGCAGTCAGGAGGATATCGAGACCGTCAAACGAGACGCAAAGCGGGAGGACACAGTGAGTGCATGAGGAAACAAAATTCAATAAAATTGTATTTTATTTGTCACATACAGAGTCATATACACTCTATGATATGCAGTGACATGCTTACACAACCACTTGTGACCAATAGATCAATTACTATAGTAGGTGTGTTGCCATAGCAACCACAGAATTGTCCATTGTACCATTGAACCAGTGTAATTGTGTTACTATAGCAACTATAGAAGTACCACAACAGATCAATTACTATAGTAGTTGTGTTACCATAGCAACTATTGAATAACCACAATAGTTCAATTACTATAGTAGTTATGTTACCATAGCAACTACAGAAGTACCAAACCAGATCAATTACTATAGTAGTTGTGTTACCATAACAACTGTAAAATTACCACAAGTCGATTACTATAGAATCAGCACAACAGATCAATTACTATAATTGTGTTACTATGGCAACTATAGAAGTACTACAATAGATCAATTACTATAGTAGTTGTGTTACCATAGCAACTGTAAAATTACCACACGTCGATTACCATAGAATCAGCACAACTGATCAATTACTATAATTTTGTTACTATAGCAACTATAGAATCACCACAACAGGTCAATTACTATAGTTGTGTGTTACCATAGCAACTATAGAATCACCACAACAGATCAATTACTATAGTAGTTGTGTTACCATAGCAACTGTAGAATTACCACAGGTCAGCTACTATGGAAGTACCACAACCGATCAGTTACTATAGTAGATGTGTTAACATAACAACTATAAATCACCACAACAGATCAGTTACTATAGTTGTTACCATAGCAGCTATAGAAGTACCACAACAGATCAATTACTATATTTGTTATGTTACCATAGGAACAATAGCAATACCACAACAGGTCAATTACTACAGTTGTGTGTTACCATAGCAACTATACAGTCACCACAACAGATCAATTACCATAGTAGTTGTGTTACCATAGCAACTGTAGAATTACCACAGGTCAGCTACTATAGAAGTACCACAACCAATCAGTTACTATATTAGATGTGTTACCATAGCACCTCTAGAATTACCACAACAGTTCAGCTACTATAGTTACCATAGCAACTATAGAAGTACCACAACAGATCAATTACTATAGTAGTTGTGTTTCCATAGCAACAATAGCATTACCACAACAGATCGATTACTATAGAATTTATACAACAGATCAATTACTGCAGTTGTTGTTACCATAGCAACGTACCACAACAGATTGATTAGTACAGTAGTTGTGTTACCATAGAAACTTTAGAATTACCACAGGTCAAGTACTATAGAAGTACCACAACCAATGAGTTACTGTAGTAGATGTGTTACCATAGCAACTATAGAAGTACCACAACAGATCAATTACTATATTAGTTGTGTTACCATAGCAACTATAGAATCACCACAACAGATCAATTACTATAGTAGATGTGTTACCATAGCAACTATAGAATTACCACACCAGATTAATTCAAGTAACTCACTACAGGATGACTCAAAAACACTGTAGTATTTATTATAAATGACTATATTATTATTTTTCCTGTGGGTCAGTGGATACATATGAATTATCATCACTGACATCCTGGCCACAATAACTACCAGAGAATATTGTGATGTAGCTTGTTATATACAGTAGTCCATATAAAGCGTGTGTGTGTGTGTGTGTGTGTTCAGATTGGTGTGTTGTCATCTGCTATGACGGAGGGTGGCCGGACGGCGCTGGACAACAAGACATCTTTATTAAACATGCCGTCATCCTCGTGGATGAGAGAATGCAACCCGTACAACTATAGCGACTCGATCAGCGCGTATGAGAAAGGAGCGCTCGCAGGGATTGAGGACACAGAGCAGATACGAGAGGGTAAGTCTACACTCATAATGAAGAATCTCATCATGACGTGCAGAGAAACTGACGAACATCTGTGTGTTCTTCTCTTAAGGGCGTCAGCAGGACTGCGGAGAAAACAAAATCATGCACCCCAAAGGCTTCTCTCCAGGTGTGTTTTGAATGCATGCAATTTTAAATGTGTGTTATATCTGTATTATATCTGCATAAATGTGTCAGGGTAGGTTTGCATGAGCTCTGAGGTTCTTGAATAATTTACATGTTTGAAAAAAGTATGGGGTAGCACGGTGGCTTAGCGGTTAACACTGTGGCCTCACAGCAAGAAGGTCACTGGTTTGAGTTCTGGCTGGGTCAGTTGGCATTTCTGTGTGGAGTTAGCATGTTCTCCCCGTGTTGGCGTGGGTTTCCTCCTGGTGCTCCGGTTTCACCCACAATCCAAACCCATACGCTATAGGGGAATTGATGAACTAAATTGACCATAGTGAATGAGTGTGTGTGTGAATATGAGTGTGTATGGTTGTTTCCCAGTACTGGGTTGCAGCTGGAAGGGCATCCGCTGTTTAAAACATATGCTGGAATAGTTGTCAGCTCATTCCACTGTGGTGACCCCTGATAAATAAGGGACAAAGCTGAAGGAAAATGAATGAATGAATAATATAGTGTTTTTGAAACATACTATAGTAAAGTATATTATACTGTCTATATTATAGTAGTTACAACACATCTTGTTAATGATTGCTCCATCATACTGTAGTATATAGTAGGCTTGGCCGGTAATATGGTATACCGCGGGATCTGAAAATAGCAACGGTATCAGTTTCAATACCTTTATACCGTCATAAAACAACAATGCACTTATATAGGAGACAAGTATTAAATATTATTGATTTAATGCCTAAAAATGCGTGTGCGTGATTGTCATCACGGGACAGTGTGGAGGAGAGAGAGAGGTGAGGTAAGATGGCGAGTCGCGCACCAAGTGACCTGGTCTCGAAAAAGAACACAACCTGTGCAGTTTGGCAGTATTTCGGGTTTCAACCAAACGAGAAGGGAGACGTGGTAAATACGAACTAGAGTTCAGCATTCCCGCTGCTGTACCGCAGGACCCGACCAGATTTTTTTGTGGTGCGGGAATACATTTCCAAATAAAGCGCGGGAGCGGTCGGTAACTCTGGTGTAATTTGAACGGGAGCAGGCGGTCTAACAATAACCCTCCCGAGTGAGCAAGCACGCGCACATCCGTGTGGATGCTGTTTATGTGTGTGTGTGTGTGTGTGTGTGAATGAGAGCGAGTGTGATGCAAGACAAACAGGTGACCGTGAACCTAAGGTTGCATATACGGTATTCAGTTTCTGAATGGTTTAGGCACAAGCCAACAGTTTGGTGACGCTGTCTGAGCCTTACATCGTATTTTTTTATTATGCACGGTAATACCGGATACCGAGGTAAAATAGGGAGGAGGTTTGACGGTATCAAAATTTGGATACCGCCCAAGCCTAGCATATAGTAAATATAGTGAACTGATAAACTGTAATAAATACTCTAGTATACCTTTACTACATTAAACCAATGTACTGTAGTATAATATACACCAGTGGTTCTCAAACTGGGGGTCGCAACCCCTGCGGGGGTCACAGAATAATTTCAAGGGGTCGCGAGAGTGTTGTAAAAATTGTGTAATTTTCAGAGATTAAAATAGATATTTTGAAGTATTACAAGTGAAAGGTACAAACAAATATTTTCAGATTTTTAAAAAGATATTACTGATAAAAAAAGTGAATCAAACATCTTAACTGTGCAGTGACCAACGCGCTAGTTATCACTAGAGCACGCATCTGGATGTGAAAACCGCATCTGCAGAGATGGATAAATTTGTAGTTAGCAAATCTAAAAATGCTGAGGAAACTGTGGACAGTGGACAGGTCTACTTTGACTAAGCATAAGAGCTAGACCCCGTCAGACCAAAGTAGGAAATGTCTGAACTATCAGGACGAATTCATAAAGTATGGATTCACTTGCTCTAATGTCAACAGTGCCCATTTAAATGTAAGCCAAAAGTAATTGAATGTATAGTAAATATAGTTAAAATACTGTGAACAGCTTAAAATAAGTTATTTTTATTGTTTATATATGCTTTGGTACTGGGGGGTCGCGAGTTCTTGACGATCTTACTTTGGGGGTCGCTGGTTTAAAAGCTTGAGAACCACTGATATACACTATAGTGTAATTTGTTTTATTAAAGGCCACCTATTTTACCCCTTTTTCAAGATTTAAGATGAGCCTTTGTGTCTCCAGGGTGTGTCTGTAAAGTTTCAGCTCAAAACACCCGTCAGATTATTTATTAGACCTTTGTGTATGTTAAAAGCCGTTTTGACTGTTTTGTTGCCTGTGCTTTTAATGCAAATGAGCTGTTTCTCCCCGCCCACCATTCCCACGTGCATGTCAGAGCCAAAGAGATCGCTCACTATTGCTATGATGGGTGTGGCTTCTCCTGCTGCGTCTCACGCATAAACAGCACAGTGACAGACAAGAATGAAGCTGATCTCCTTTACTACAGTAAGATCTTTCCCAATGGTCATCTGATGTTGTTGTGGAGTTAATTCAAGCCCTTCTGCAACGATAAGTCACACACAATTTCACACACGCATGCTTTTAACTTTGCACTGTTTTTGCAGTCAAATGTGACAGAATACATGTTAATATCCACTGCTGCATGTGTTGGAGAGGGAAGGAAACTGCTAGGCTCTAGTTCTAATTTGTTCAGCAAACAATCCTGGGTGTCAGTCAGGACACAATAAATGAGGAGGCAGGAGCTTCGTGTATTGATATTAGTCTAGAAATAACATAACATAAAGAACATTAGGATAAATGAGTACAGTTGAGTAGGTACATGTACACAACATAATCAGTCTCTGCTTAGTTAGGTATAATAAAGCATACAGGCTGATCCTAAATAACAATTAAAGCTCTAAATAATATAAATCATACAAATAATGATGATACCCTAGAGCAGCAATATGTATATACTGAATACAAGTGTGTTAATTATCAAATAATTTGTCAAACATGACCACAAATGCAATAATATTGATTAATAGTGCAGTATTGAAGATTTCAAACATTCATAGGGACTGATGAAGCATTTGACTGTCTCTATCATAGACTGTAAAATATATGGGAGTAGTATCCGTGACGTCACCCATAGGTTTCTGAAGAGCGCAAATGAAGGTAAAAGTAGGCGCGGCCAACAGTCGCCATTTTGTTCGCGCGTCATCGCACCCACGGCGGGATACCAAACAAGGGCAAAGAGGCGGAGAGTGAGCGGAGCTACAGAAACCTGCTGGCACTTTACTTAGACCTGGCAGACAGACTTTACTTTGGGAGAAACGCTTGAAACTTTATTACCTGCGACTCGTTTGTGTTCTGACCACATGTGCTTGGCTGTACAATATATCAATAAAGTGTTTAGACTTTTAAAAGCACTGTAGTAATACATTGAGCCACTAAACATTGCTCTTATGACGTTTTTCTACAGGAGGAAAATGTGAATTACTTCCAAACACTTCAGATATAGTCTGTGTTAGTAAATGCAAGACTATTGATGAACTCCAGCATAACACTGTATGATAACGCTTCAGATGACTGTTCTAGAGCCTACAGCTAATCAATCTGTCACATTCTGGAGTGCTTTACGGGTCTAAAGAAAAATATTAATGATAAATGATCTTAAATAAAACAAATACATTTATAGAGATGGTATACACGTATATAACTTTACTCACATGGGAAACGGAGGCCACGTGAATGGTTTGTGAGCACAATTAAGTGCACACAGCATTACAGATCATCTGATAATTGTAAGAAATAAGTCCAAAAGGCAGCTGACTGTGTAAAGCCACATAAAACAACACAAAAATACGATGAATATGCCGAGATCAGTGGCTAATCTGCCGGATTCAGCTGAGGTGAAGTGACGGCGACCAGCGAGACCTATCTGTCACTCAAGTGGCCACGCCCTTAATTATGCAAACTTAATATAACCTAATATAAAGGAAATGGATGAGTTATAAAAAAATTCACCCCCCTCACAGTTGTCATGGAGGGTAATAATAGCTATATGAACCAAAATCGTTCTTTGTACCAGGCTGTAAACACCTTTTTTTCTGCTGTAAAGTTTGCCATTCTAACAGTGGGCTCAATTGCGACTTGCTCTATTATGGAGCCAGGATTAGCGGAGTTTTGATGAATTGCAGTTTCTGTTACTTCCGTATTGGCTTCCCGAGGGAGAGCGGGAGATTGCCGCTTGGTCTCTATATAGCTTAATGATCACATGATCAGACATGAAGCATGAGGCATTGCATGTCTGGGCATGCCTATAATGATGGAAATGTATACTAATACACTTCAACATGGTTAAAACATACAGAAATAAAGAGAAACTTACTTTATGGTCATGTACTGACACTTGGAAAGCTCAAAACACCAAACGAACATCAGGAGTGACAGGATTAAACTGTAGCTGCAAAGCAGTCGATCTCTGACTCAATAATGCAAGCAGCAGAAAAGCGAAACCTTAACTATAATGCCTCCTACTGGAGGCATCAGGAAATGCACTCTGAGTTTTCAGAATACAAGTCTGTTAATAAAATTCTAGCTTTCCTTGGAGCCTTTTCTACAGTATGGATGTCTGTTATGTGAATGTACAAAATAAACCTGATTTAACGTCCACAAACTAAAATTGAGGTTTCTTCTTTCATAATTGTACTGACACTTTTTTGGGTATATCTATCTCCCCTTGCCCACTGATTCCCATTTTTGGAATTTTGCCTACGTCGTATAACCTTACAAAAATACAACCTGATTGCATAGCTTTTATTGTGCTCCTGGCCAAACGACTAATATTGCTTAGGTGGAAGGATCAGAAACCGCCAACCCCAACACAGTGGATCCGCGATGTCCTCTTCTTTGTAAAGTTGGAAAAAATTAGACTGTTTAGAGCAGTGGTCACCAAACTTGTTCCTGGAGGGCCGGTGTCCTGCAGATTTTAGCTCCAACCCTAATCAAACACACCTGAACAAGCTAATCAAGATCTTACTAGGTATTTTTGAAACAATCAGGCAGGTGTGTTGAGGCAAGTTGGAGTTAAACCCTGCAGGGACACCGGCCCTCCAGGACCGTGATTGGTGACCCCTGGTCTAGAGGTTCATCTAACCAGTTTAAGAAAATTTGGGACCCATTTAGGAAATATATCCAAGAACATGTTTTATTGTCAACTACAGACCTAGTTCTTGTTCCAGAAAATTGATTCTCTTTCTTTCCTAAGTGCAAAGTAGAGTGTATTGTGTGCTTCAGATTATACAAGTGTAGTTTTTGTTAAGCCACATTATTATTATTTACATTTCTATTTGCTGGTATGTGTTTTTTTATTTATTTTTTCTCATTGTGTGTGCTTAAGTTAATATTATTTATACTTTTAATTAGAAAAAATATTTTGGTTTTTTTTTTTACTGTAATTTGCTATAAAAGTCATAAATAAATAAATAAATTAAAAAAAGAAATACCAAATGAACCAAAAAAATAAATAAAATAAAAATAATTGTACTGACACGTGGCCGTGGTGATGAATTACAGCGATTTTACTGTCTTTATTACAAAACTGCACTGATTTAAAAATGTTTTAAACTTGTAAAACTCCTTCTTGAGGTGCAGCTGATCACAGAGAGTTGAACAGATCTTTTAATCCCAGTTGCTTTGCGCACGGCCTGTCTTATAGATATGTTTATAAGCGTTTCTTTAGAGACCTGTTAATACATGGCTGTCAATCAATTCGGTGGTCGGGGAAACCATACACCTACGTCACGTTGCGGTGGGCCTCAAAATGAGAGCGATTTGGATCCTATTTTAATGTCAGGAAACTTACTGTGTTTCTATCACTCCAATATGACTGTGGACACACTATACTTACACACAGTTCTGTCCGAACAGCTTACAAAAGATGATTTTCATCATAGGTGCCCTTTAAAATAATTAGTTTTATTTTAAATTAATTGTAAACTCTGAAAAAAGTCCTAATTAAAAGTCATAATTGCATCATAAACAAGCAGAATTCTCCTACCGCAGCATATGTGTGTTGTTTAGTATGTAAATTTTGAGTCTGGAATGGCTGCCTCTGATTGGCCAGGGCCGCGGCAGCAGCTGGAGCTGGTTGGTGAGCTGCTGAAGGAGCTGTCCAATCACAGCGCTCGTGTGGAGGAGAGGCGGGCCACTCTGCTGGAGCTGCTGAAGGTCACGCGGGACGACAGTCTGAGCGTTTGGGAGG
>NC_079445.1:45190645-45193145 GCF_903798145.1 Danio aesculapii | reverse complement strand
AAATGATTCATGCAGAAACAGATTCATTCCTGAATCACTGACTCAAATGATTCATGCTGAAACAGATTCATTCATGGATCATTGACTCCAATGATTCATGCAGAAACAGATTCATTCCTGAATCACTGACTCCAATGATTCATTTACAGATTCATTCCTGAATTACTGACTCAAATGATTCATGCAGAAATGGCTTCATTCCCAAATCACTGACTCAAATGATTAATTCAGTAACTGAATCATTCCTAGATCACTGACTCAAATTATTTATTCAGAAACCGATTCATTTCTGAATCACTGACTCAAATGATTAATTTACAGATTCATTCCTGAATCACTGACTCCAATGATTCATGCAGAAACAGATTCATTCTTGAGTCACTGACTCAAATGATTCATTCAATAACAGACTCATTCTTGAATCACTGACTCAAATGATTCATTCAAAAACAGACTCATTGTTGAAACACTGACTCTAATGGTTCATTCAAAACAGGCTCATTATTGAGTCACTGACTCAAATGATTCATTCAAAAACAGGCTCATTATTGAGTCACTGACTCAAATTATTCATTCAAAAACAGACTCATTCTTGAATCACTCACTCAAATGATTCATTCAAAAACAGACTCATTCTTGAATCACTGACTCAAATGATTCATTAAAAAACAGACTCATTCTTGAATCACTGACTCAAATGATTCATTAAAAAACAGACTTATTCCTGAATCACTGACTCAAACGATTCATTCAAAAACAGACTCATTCTTGAATCACTCACTCAAATGATTCATTAAAAAAACAGACTCATTCCTGAATCACTGACTCAAATGATTCATTAAAAAACAGATTCATTCTTGAATCACTGACTCAAATGATTCATTAAAAAACAGACTCATTCTTGAATCACTGACTCAAATGATTCATTAAAAAACAGACTCATTCCTGAATCACTGACTCAAATGATTCATTAAAAAACAGATTCATTCTTGAATCACTCACTCAAATGATTCATTAAAAAAACAGACTCATTCCTGAATCACTGACTCAAATGATTCATTAAAAAACAGACTCATTCCTGAATCATTGACTCAAATGATTCATTAAAAACAGACTCATTCCTGAATCACTGACTCAAATGATTCATTAAAAACAGACTCATTCTTGAATCACTGACTCAAATGTGTGTGTTGCAGGGCTATGATAACACCGAGAGCAGTGTACGGAAGGCCAGTGTGTTTTGTTTGGTGGCCATTTATTCTGTGATTGGTGAAGATCTGAAGCCTCATATACAGCAGCTGACCGGCAGCAAGGTCAGAGGTCACATATTCAGTATATCCTTACAACATTACACGTCTTTTTATATCACTCTTGATAAGTTTAATGCGTCCTTTCTGAATAAAAAATATTCATTCATTTTTGATTAATGGCTAACAATTATTCAGAGTAATTTCAGTAAATCTTATAGTTTTTTTATATTTGTAATTTATACTTTAACTGAAATTGTACTTTTATTGTTTTATTTTTATTCTTTAAGTATGTCCATAATTTTTATATAGGTTTTAGTTATTTTAGTTCTTTGGCAACCACCTAGCTGGAACAAAATACATTTTATTTATATATTTATTTATTTATATATATATTTATTTATATATTTGTTTATTTATATATTTATTTATATATTTATTTATATATTTATTTATATATATATATATATTTATTTATATATTTATTTATATATTTGTTTATTTATATATTTATTTATTTATATATTTTTTATATATTTATTTATTTATATATATTTTTATATATTTATTTATTTATATATTTATTTATTTATTTATTTATATATTTATATATTTATTTATTTCTCTTAACATAAGTAATGTTAATGGATGCAACTTTTTAAATCTCTAAAATAAATGTTAATATTGCCATTGAAATGTATGTATGCAGTTGAAATACTGTTTATAGTTATTAAAGGTGCTGTCTGTAAGTTTTTGACTCTTCTAAAGCATAAAACACCATTAATATGTGTGCAGATATTTCAGAAACATGATCAGTAAACATGCTTGATTATCTGAAAAACAATGCTGAAGTCAGATATTCTGCTTTGAACATGTGTTTTCCGAGTTTTGTTTCGATCATTTTAACCTGCTCAATGCCAGTTTAGCCAATTATATTTCAGCACTCCAGGTTGCCTTGCTGGAAAACAGCGTATTTCATTCATTCAGAATGGCTCTGAAAGCATGCGTCGGTGACCAAAATGCGACCTCTGGTGGACAGTAGCAGACTCCGAAATGAGATGCAGATTCAGAGGTCCACATGAGGTTATTAATTAGCAAATGATATAAATATTATGAGCGTAAACATTAGCTGAGCAGGTTACATTGGAACCACGTGTCCTAACAACACACTACATGACGAGATACGTAGTGATGTAAATACAGCCATTCAGAAGCACAGAATATGCACTCACTCACCAAATGCTAAGGTTTAT